>NC_058131.1:107863813-107874547 GCF_016433145.1 Gracilinanus agilis
TATATATATATATATATATTTGTATATATATACGAGAGAGACCTTTATCAGAGAAACTTGCTATATAGATTTCCCCCAGTTAGTTGATTCTATTTTATTCTTAGCTTTGTTGGATTTGTTTGTTAAAAAAACAAAATTTTATACAAGAAAAATTGTTCCTTTTTATTTTTTGTAATCCTATCTATTTTTTGTTTAGTCATGAAGCTTTCTTCAATCCTTAGATAGGAAAAGTTATTATTTTCTATATTTCTCTGATTTGCTTATGATGAGAAGTTTTTATAATTAGGCCAATTTTTGACTTGGAGTTTCCATTTGTATGAGGTATTGGTATAAATCTAATTTATTACACACCACTGTACAATTTTACTATGATGCTAGGCAAACAACTCAACCCTTATCAGCTTTGGTTTGTTCATTTGTGAAAAAAGAGTTATGTTAGATAAGATGATCTCTAGCATCTCTATAGGCACTAAATAGGTTGTTTGTCTCTTAATTCTATTAAGGTTTTCTGTAATATATCTAAATGACAATATTTCTTCTCTTTCTCTGTACATTGATCTTTACATAAATCCTATCTACTATACTTTGTGCTTTCTGGGACAGAGCAGATGGTGTCTCATTTCTCATACAAAGGGATTATATAAAATATAAAAAGTTGCTATACAACTTAAAGTTTCCTTTCTTGTTATAAAAAAGGTAAGTACATCTTTCAGGGGAAAAGATGGTCATTCAATAAAATAGAAGATTTCCAAGCATTCCTGATGAAAAGACTAGATCTAAATAGAAAATATAATGTCCAAACAAGACCCAAAAGAAGCCTAAAAAGGTAAATAATAAAGAGAAAATTGAACCGATTAAAAACCAGAATCCTACTATATGTTGTTTATAAGAAACACATTGATGCAGAGTGACACACACAGAGTAAAGATAAGGGGCTGGGTCAGAATTTATTGTGCATCATCTAAAGTAAAAAAGCAGGAATAGCAATCATGATCTCAGACAAAGCCAAAGCAAAAACAGATCTGATTATAAGAGATAAAAAAGAAATTACAGCTTTCTACAAGGTACTATAAACAATGAGGTAAATATAAATTTAAACATATATGCACCAACTGTTATAGATTCTAAATTTTTAAAGGAGAAATTAAATGAGCTTTGGGAGGTAATACACAGTAAAACTATACTAGAGGGAAACTTCAATTTCCTCCTTCAGATCTAGGTAAATCAAACCAAAAAATAAATAAGAAAGAAGTAAAGGAAGTGAATGAAATCTTAGAAAATTTAGAACTAATAGATCACTGGAGAGAATTGAATGGAAATAGAAAGGAATACTTTCTTTTCAGCAACATATGACTCCTACACAAAAACTGACCATTTATTAGAGAATAAAAATGTCACAACCAAACACAGAAAAGCAGAAAAAATAAATGTACCCTTTTCAGATCATAAGACAATAAAAATTACAATCAATAAAGTTTCATGAAAAGACAAATAAAAATTTAATTGGAAACTAAATAATCTAATGCTAAAAAAGGGTGGGTCAAAGAACAAATGATAAAAACAATCAATCATTTTATTTATGACAATGACAATGAGGAGACAACATACTAAATTTTATGGGATATAGCCAAAGCAGTATTTAGGCGGGAAAATTTATCTCTAAACACTTACATAAAGAAAATAGTGAAAATGCAAATCAATGAATTGGGCATGCAACTAAAAAAACTAGAAAAAGAACAAATTAAAAATCCTTATTTAAAGACTAAATTGCAAATTCTAAAAATTAAAGGAGAAATTAATAAAATTGAAAGTAAGGGAACCATTGAAATAATAAATCAGACTAGAAGTTGGTTTTATTAAAAAACAATAACAGCAAATAAAATAGACAGAGCATTGATTAATTTGATTTAAAAAAGGAAAGAAGAAAATCAAATAATCAGTATAAAAAAAGGTTGAACTCACCACCAATGAAGAGGAAATTAAAGCAATTATTAGAAACTATTTTGTTCAATTATATGCCAATAACCCACATAATCAAGGTGAAATACATGAATGTTTACAAAAATACAAATTGCCTAGATTAACGCACAAGGAAATAGAATATTTTAATAATCCCATCTCAGAAAAAGAAATTGAACAAACCATCAATGAACTCCCTAAGAAAGGATGCTCAGGGCCCGTTGTATTCACTAGTAAATTATATCAAACATTTAAAGAACAAATAATCCCCAAAATACCTAAAGCATTTGGAAAAATAGGCAGAGAAAGAGCCCTACCAAATTCTTTTTATGAAACAAATATGATACCATTACCTAAGCCAGGAAGGTCAAAAACAGAGAAAGAAAATTACAGGCCAATTTAATGATGAATGTAGATGCAAAAATGTTAAATAAGATACTAGCAAGGAGAATACAACAATATATCACAAGGATCATTCGTTATGACCAGGTGGGATTTATACCGGGAATGCAGGGCTTGATTAATATTGGGAAAACTATCAGTATAATTGACCATATAGATAAACAAACTAACAGAAATCATATGATTATCTCAATAAATGTAGAAAATACCTATTATTTTAAGGAAAGACCCATTTATTCCTATGTTTTCAATTGTTTTTTTTTTAAATGGAAATGGGTCTTTCCTTAAAATAATAAGTAGAATCTACCTAAAACCTTCACCAATATATGTAAAAATATGTAAAATGAATAATTTTGATTTCATTAAACTAAAAAGCTTTTGTCCAAAAAAAAAAAAAACTGTCAGCAAGGTTAGAAGGGAAACGACAAAGTAGGACGAAAATGTTACAACAAATGTCTCTGATAGTGGTCTGATTTCTCAAATTTATAGAGAACTAAATCAAATTTATAAGAATAGAAGCCATTCCCCAATTAACAAATGGTCAAAGGATATTTTCGGTTTAATAAATCAAACTCATCAATAATCATATGAAAAAATGTTCTAAATTTCTTTTGATTAGAGAAATGCAAATTCAAAAAAAGCTGAGGTATCACCTTGTATCAATCAAATTGGCCAATTTGACACTAAGGAAAAGTGGTAAATATTGGAGGAGGGTTGGCAAAATTGGGTCACTAATGCATTGTTAGTAGAGTTTTGAACTGATATAACATTCTGGAGGACAATTTAGAACTATGTCCAAAGGGCTATAATACTACACATACCTTTTGATCTGCAATTGCTTGGTCAGCATCTCAGAGATAGTTATAAAAAGAGAGAGAAAGGACCTACTTGTTCAAAAATATTGATAGCAGCTCTTTGTAGTTGCAAAGAATTGGAAACTGAAGGGATGCCAATCAGTTGAGGAATCACTGAACAGATTATGTTGGTGTTGGAATACTATTGTGCTATAGGAAATGATTAACAAGATGATTTAAAAAACTGGAGGGATCTGCAGGAACTGATGCAGAGCAAAATAAGTGGAACTGGGAGAACATTGTACACAATAGCGATATTATACAATGATCAACTGTGAAAACTTGACTACTCTCTGCAATGCAATGATCTGGGACAATACTGGAAGACTTATGACAGAGAATGCTATCCACCTCCAGAGAAAGAACTGTGGGAGTCATCTTTCACATCAGTGCTTTTATGGCTTTATTTTGGGGTTTTACTTATGTATGAGTTTCTTCTTACAATAATGACCAATATAAAAATGTGCTTCATATGACAATAAAAATAAATAAAAATTTTAAAAAGCAAGTATAAAATATCTTGAAAATTAGGTAAAATGATGACAATGACCACCACTCTTGCTGCTGGGAATTTTGAGAAAGGCCAGTGGATATGTGGCAGATGAATATTAAAACACAGAAGGGAAGCAGAGTGATATCTGAATGTGGCAAGACTTGGATTTCCTTCATTGTAATGAAAGTCATTCATCATTTCAAAGATTACCAGTAAAATTCATCTTTTGTGTAAAACTTTAAAGCCTCTGCTTTCTCATATTTCTAGGTTAGCCTAGAGAAATAATAAAAATCATCCTTACCCTCTGGGAAGCTTCTGGGTTAAGTGATAATGACTCTAAAAGGATTTTTGCTTTTCTATGACCCATCTTGAGATCACAGATTTAGAGCTAGAAAGAAATTAAGAAACAACTAAGTCCAACCACTTTCTTTTCATAGATGAAGAAAATGAAGCCCGGAGACGTTGAATAAATTTTCCAGTCATACAGTTAATAAATGTCTGAGGTAGAATTTGAACCAAGGTCATCCTATCCTTAAGATCAATATTCTTTCCCATAAACATGTTTTCTTGTTTTTTGTTTTTTGTGGGTTTTTTTTCTGAATTTTTATTCACTGCTCGGTTTTACGAGGTTAGGAAGAGGCAATGACATTTGAGGTTAAGATTTTGCCTCAAGAAAAACCTGGTACCTTCTATTTATTTCCTTTATTTTTTTTCTTCCCATACTATCTCAAATATGGCATTCCAAATGCTGATTCTAGTGAGATATTACATGGGGAAATCATTGCAGTCTGGGATTCTATTTCAGATTATCTAATTACAGTATTATTTACAGAATGCCTTGTGCAACATGGCATTCTGATTTAGTGTCATAACATCCTGATGGGAGATTTCAACATCAATCAGGTCATATTTGAAGCTCCTCATCTAGGGATTATAGTCATCAGAGATTTCTATCTGTGAACCACAGGCTAAGCAGTTGAAATGCATCTACTTGCCAAGTCCTGCCAGCTTTGCCCTACTTTGGCCTTGAATTAATATACTATCAGAGTGAATTTGGGAGTCTCCCACAGGGTAGTTCAGCAAATATTTAAAGAAGTGTCTTATAGACTTATCCAAAAGTATAGACTGTATATCGCTCCTTTGATCTAGTACCCAAAGACTCTCATAGTCATCTTTACCTTAATGCCATATACTTTTATAACAGAGCTTTGTGGAATGCCAGGCAAACATAGTAGGTACCAAATAATTGTTTTCTGGTTGCCAATAAAAGTAAAGAAGAAAATGCACTTTTATGACAGACCTTTGGGGAATGTCGGGAAAACATAGTATGTGCTGAATAATTATTTTCTGGTTGACTAATACCAATAAAAGAAGATAAGTGCAAGAGAGGTGCATGAGGCATCTAACACCATCTCCTATAAGAGATTTTTCTTGATCCCTCTTATTCCAACTATTAGTGCTTTCCACAGACTAATTAATACCTCTGTACTTCATATATATATTTCATATTTGCTAATCTGTATATATGTTCCTCTCCACCCCCATATCAGTGAAATAAAGGTAATCTCCTTGATGCCAAACTTGTTCTTTTTTTTTGTTCTTACATCCCAAGTACCCAATTAAATATCTGGCAGTTACTTGGGGTTTGAGTCAATGGAAAGGAATCAGGTTAAATAACTTGTCCTGGGGCGAACTACTAGCAAATGTCAGAAGTAGCATGTTTGATACCCAGTGGAGACAAATAGTAGCTTGTTTGATACCCAGTGGAGAAAGATAATGATTGGGATGCATACTAAAAATTATTCAATATATACTATGAAAGAATCTAAATTTTTTACAACAGGTTCATTCCTTTGAATTTAGAATCCTTTTAGGTCTTTACAATATCATTGTTCTTTTTAGTAGCAACAACAAATACTATTAAAATTATATGTATATAATGATTCATTTTTATATTCCACTTTACATACTTTATCTCATTTGATTTTCACTCTAATCCTGTGAAGTAATTATTGAAAATGTTAACATGCTCATTTTACAGCTGAGAGAAATTGAGGCTTAGGAAATTAATCTTATAGCCAGTAGGGAGAAGATGGGAGATGTGGACACATTTGAGCCCAAATCCTGTCACTACTATACAATATTTTGTCTTATCTTTACCATTTTCATAGTTCAATCAAACAATAGAAATCTCTGAGATGATTTATTAAAATGTTGTCAGATAAACCATTAGCAGATATCACAATATATGCAAGACTATTAGAGTCTAAAATTATATCATCTTTTTAGAAATATAGGTGTATGTATAATACTACATATATTATAGAACACAAACACTATACTATATATGTGTTAAATATATGTATATATAGCATAGTATAGTATACTATGTGTGTTAAATAATATATATGTACATAGTGTTTACTTGTATTATATATAGTATACCTATATACTATATGTGTATTATATATTTTATATGCTATAATGCATGTAGTATATTATATATACACATACTTCATGTGGTATATTATATATTATTTATACATATACTATAGGTGATATATTATATATACATGTTATATAGTGTTGTATGCTATATGTGTAGTGGTACATATGACATAATCTATGCAAAGAATTTTCAAAGCCTTAAAGTGTTCTCTGTGATAGCTATAATAATTAACATGATCATTATCTATAGTTATAGATCATAATGTTTACATGCACAGAGAATCACAGATTTTTAGACCTTGAAGATCATCTTGTCCAAACCCCATTTTTTTCTATAATACTTCAAACTAACCCCAGCTATGACTGTACACACATACAAATTTAGGGGTGGCCATAAATACAGATAAATATCATAGACATATTTTTGAAAACAAACAAGCACATAAAGAATAGAGAACCGACTAGAAAAGTATCTCTATTCCCTCTGAGATGGGGCTAAACAAAAAAAGGAACTCAACAAAAGTTCTGCCAAATCGGCTTTGGCTGGCAGGGGTGGAGAAGGTAGCGGAGGAAGGGGTAGGGGAAACATGGGAAACAGAAGCCCAGCCACTGCAGGCATCCAATGAAGAGCTGGGAGTGGGGATCCAAATTCATTAAGTGACTGGTACCTGCCTGGAAGGAGAAAGGACCTCACAGCTCCCTGCTGCCTGAAAGAGCACATGTTCCAAGGAGGGTAAGCCACCATCTGTCTCATAAATAACTTGGCTTTGCTACCTCCCACTCCTAGCCTCATGATGCACACCTGGACACATTGCATCACAAGGAAAGCAGGACGGTGGCCAGATTAGTTCCAGAGCTCCTGATTACAGGCTCCTCCTAATTTCTCCATTGACACTTGATTTTGTGAGCTAATGGAGCTACTCTCAGCTTTGGAAAAGTTCCTCATGCTTCCAGGAAAACTTTGCTGCTGAGATTGCCCAGGCTTTGAGGAGATCCCTGGGGGGAAAGTTTCCTGGGATAGGCGAAGCCTTTCCTGATGCCTGGTCATTCCAGGCTATCTTTAGGAGATGATTTTGGTGGCCTCCTGATTACTCAGCATTGTGCCTGACACTTAGTAGGCACTTAATGAATGTTTATTGAATCAAATTATTGACTTGAAATGAAAATATGAAATAGAGACTGGCAGGCTAGAATTGGGATAGATCAAGAGCTAGAAGGATCCATAGATGCCACCTAGTCCAATCTTCTCATTTTAATCAACTGAGGCTCAGAGTGAACTTGATCAAAGCCACACAGATGGCAAATGGCATAATCAGGATTGGTACCCACTTCTGATCTCCAGTACAGAAGGTAAAGGGTGCTATGGGTATATCATTGTATTTAGAATAGGAGAGATCTGAATTTGTATCCTTTTTCTATATGACATTGAACAAGTCAATTAACCTCTTTAAGCCTCAGTTTCTTCATCTGTAAAATGAAAATAATAATAGAACATCCCAGGGTTGTTATGAGGATCAAAGTCACATATGACGTACTTGGTAAAATTTGAAGTCCTTACATATATGAGATGGCTATGATGATTATTATATAATTATGACTAATATATATTATTATTATTATTTTCATTGTGCCACTTCTGGACTACTGTCATTTGATAAGTAACTCTTCAACACTTGGTAGGAATTCTAGGTCTTAAAAAACATCAATTAAATGAGAAGATGGGTTTTAAAAAGATGATCATCTAGTGCAATCTGTCATTTGTCTGATAAAAAAATGGTTGAAAGGGGGAAAAATGACTTAATCCAAAGACTCACATGTATCAAGCAGAGTTGAAAGTTGAACTCATACCCTTTGATTCTAAGCTGGGGCTCCTTCCCTTTGAATTCCAAAGATCCTTCAACTTAAAGATTCTTTATTGCATTTAAATGATCTTACAGTCACCTGCAGGTGAGAACCAAGGTACCATGATGATGATGGTGATAAATATTATGTTAAAATCCAATAAGGGCTCCTAAGGAATGCTAAGCAAAAAAAAAAGTCAAATCCAAGCATGCAAATGCTCCATAATGTTACCATATATGATGAAATCATTGTAAAATCCTAGATTCTTTTTGTTACTGCTTTGTCTATTTAGTGATGTCTGCCTCTTAGACCCCATTTGAGATTTTTTGGCAAAGATGTTGGAGTCGTTTGCACATTTCCTTCTCCAGATCATTTTATAGATGATGAAACTATGATAAACAAAATTAAGTGACTTGCTCAGGGTCGCATAGCCAGTAAGTGTCTGAGGCCAAATTTGAACTGAGGTCCTTCTGACTCCAAGCCCAGCACTCTATCCATTGTATCAGCTAGGGTGCCCATGGCACAATGGCTAGAGTACTGGTCCTGAAGTCAAGAAGATTCATCTTCTTGAGTTCAAATCTGGCCTCAGAAACTTACTGGCTGAGTGTTACCATAGTCATGATTTAACCTCATCTGTAAAATGAGCTGGAAAAGGAAATGACAAATCAGTTCAGTATCTTTGCCTAAAAAAACCCAAATGGGATGATGGAGAGTAGGACATCATAAAACAACTAAACGACAACAATTATTTTGGTTCTCATAGTTAAGAGGAACTAGCCAATATGAAACAAATACCAACTGAGCAGAAAAACAGCCACTTGGTATGATACCCATCCTGCTGACCATCTGTTCTTTTTCTTCCTATTGCCAAGAACCCATAAATTATCTTTTGGAGTAATTGGAATCTGCCCTTTTCCATAACAAACTTTTGCACCAGGAAGGAAATATCTGATTGAACAGTAATGGGGGCAAACAACTGGATGAAAGGTTCTTGTATTAAAGCAAGTGGGCATGAAAACAATATTGGAGGGGGGAAATTGGGAGCTCACTTAGAGAGCTTTGTTAGGGCTGACCTTAAATCAAAGGTGACTTGATGGTTGCCATAGAGTTCAGTGTGATAAGTGTGCATGCAACAGCAGATAAACACTAGAAAAGGATGAATTAGTTGGAGGATAAGATATTGTCATCATAAGATGTTATAGTGCAAAGGGTGATGGACTTGATGCAACCTGGTTCTGCTAGATACCAGCTGTGGGACCATGGGAAGTCATTTCAATTCTCTACAACTTGGGTTCCTCATCTGTAAAAAAATGAAAGGAATAGGCTAACTCAATGAGCTAGAGCTAGAAGGCAGGGGAGAAGCCATCTGGTTCAATCCTCTCATCATGTTGATGAGGAAATGGAGTTCCAGGGATGTTATGTGATTGCTCAAGGTCACACAGGTAAGATCAGAGGCAGGATTCAAAATCAGATCTTCTGGTTCAGGCAAGCATATTTCTTAAGTACCTACTATATACCAAGCATTATTCTGTGGCTACAAAGAAAGGCAAAGACAGAGCATCTACTTTACAGAGATCTCATTGTCCAATTAAGTTAATTATCATTAGCTTGTTGGTTATTACAGACTAATAATAATGTTATTAATAATAATAGCTAGCCTTTATATTTGTTGTTGCCATTTTAGTCTCTTTGTGATCCCATTTGGGGTTTTCTTGGCAAAGATACTGGAGTGGTTTGCCATTTCCTTCTTCAACTTATTTTACAGATGAGAAAACCAAGGCAATCAGGGTTAATTGATTTGCCCAGAGCCACACAGCTAGTAAGTATGGGAAGCCATATTTGACCAAGGTCTTACTGACTTTAGACCTGGCATTCTATATATCCATTGTGCCACTTAGTTTCCCAGCCTTTGTATAGTGTCTAATCTGCACTAGACACTATATCAAGTACTTTAAAATGATTATCTTATTTGAGCTTTGCAACAACCTGGGAGAGTACATATTCTCTTCATCTGACAATTGAAGAAACTGATACAAACGAAGGTTAAGGGATTTGGTTAAAGTAATGCAAACAGTGTCTGAGCTCAGATCTGAACACAGGTCTTCCTGACCCAGTGTTCTAACCACTGAGAAGCCTAAATGCTTCAAATAAGCATTTATTAAGTATTTACTTACTATATTCCAGTCACTGTGCTAAGCATTGCTATTACAAAAGGAGGTAAAATCATGCCCTTCCTTCCAAGAAGCTAAAAATCTAATAGCGAAGACACTATACAGCCCAATACATATAGATAAGAACACAAAGGCTTTTGCAGAAAGTGGGACTTGAGCTGAATCTTGAAAGAAACAAATAAAACCCAGAGGTAGAAGTGAGGAGGGAGAGCATTCCAGGCATGAGAGAAAGCCAGTGAAAAGGTTGAGGTCAGGAACCAGCAAGAAGGCTAGTAAATGGAGCAGACTAAAGGAGATTAGAAAAGCAGAACGTAGTAAAGGGCTTTGACAGCCAAAAGCATCTCTCCTTTGAACAACACTGCCTTCTTTCAGCTCTAGTGTTGCTCCCAACCCTAAATCCATAAAACTATAGAATTTTTTAGTTCAAAGTGACATCAGAGGTCATCTTGTAACAAAATCTTCCCACTCTTCCTTAGCTGTAGCTTTATGTACAGATAGTCTGTACTGGCATAGAGGAAGGGGAAGGGAGAAAGAGAGAGAGAGAGAGAGAGAGAGAGAGAGAGAG
>NC_058131.1:107877432-107887121 GCF_016433145.1 Gracilinanus agilis
GAGAGAGAGAGAGAGGAGAGAGGAGAGAAAAAGGGAAGAAAGGAGAGAAGAGGGGAGGGGAGGGGAGGAGAAGAAAGGAGAGGAGAGGAGAAAGTATAGAAAGATAGAGATAGATAGATAGATAGATAGATAGATAGATAGATAGATAGATAGATAGATAGACAGAGACAGACAGATTGATGAATAAATAAATAGATATGATAGAAAGCTAGATAGACAGATAGGTAGATAGATAGAGATAGTAGATAGAAAGATAGATAGAGAAAGACAGATAGAGACAGACAGACAGATGGATAGATAGATAGACAGATAGAAGATAGATAGATAGATAGATAGATAGATAGATAGATAGATAGATAGATAGACAGACACAGACAGGCAGATAGATAGACACAGGAATTCATCAAATGAATCAAGAATAAAGTGAAGACTATGAAACTGTTTCTGTTCCTTCTGAGACAGAAGGGAGGGGGCATCTCAGCAATATTCCTGCAAAGACGTGAATTGAGTATCATGAGCAATAATTGCGTTCATGTAATAGCAAATGCTCCAAATCTGTAGGGGAAGGCAGAATGGAACAGGCTTGTTTACCAGTTATAATTAAAGATGCAGAGAGGTAGGGAGAAGAGACAAGCTTGGGATGAAACAGCACAGTATACAGAAAGATTCAGGAGGCACAGGGAGCAGAAGGATGTGGGATCTTTCTCTAAATGTGGGTTCAAGTCCCAGCTCTGCCTCTTACTTCCTGCTTGACCTTGCATGACAAGTGACGGGATCATATCAACAATAATAATAGCAACTGACTTTAACATAACCTTTTAAGGTTTGCAAAGAGGTTTACAAATATAAATTCTTTTGAACTCTCTGAGCCTAAGTTTCTCATCAGTAATCTGACAGAGCTAGGTTGGATGACCGCTCAGACTCTTAAAGCTCTAAGTCCTTGGGTCCTACTTCAGCTCTCCAGTTAGCTGTAACTAGAGACAATATGTTGTTACTATAGACAAAAGACTTAACTACTATGGAAAAAAGAAAATGAGCATTTATTGAGTGCCTCCTATGTGCCAGGCACTGTACTAAATGCTTTTGTAAATATTACCTTATTTGATCTTCACAACCCCGAGGGGGGTACATGTTATTATTATTCCCATTTTACAGATGAGGAAATGGAATCTGAATGAGGTTAAATGACTTGGTCAGCGCTACATGAATGGTTAATGAGAGATTAAATTTGAACCCAACACTTCTGACTCCAGACCCAGTACTTGAATTCACTGTGATGCCTACCTGCCTCTTCAGCTTACTTTATAGCATGTTAGGGAGATGGCATGGACATTGTACCCCTTAATTCAGGAACAGGGAAATTCCTTTGCCCCCTTCTGTCCTTGTGACTCCACTGAAGGACATCTGATAGCCACTGTAAGACCCTGAGATTACTATTATCCTTGGATCTTCCTTTAGGTTGAGATAGACAAAGAGATGCACCTCCAGGCCACATCTTGATAGCATCGGGCTGTATCTCAGGCATCCTTCTGTTCCCTAAACCATGAGGGTCTCAGGCAGACACCATACCCCACCGAATACCTGAATGCTTAGAGTCACGTCCACACCATGACATAACCTCAGGTACTCACTGCTGTAAAGGGTATAAAAACTCCTGACCTGAGACATTCTGGGAGCAACCTTCAGGGTTGTTCCACTCATGCCCTCTTGTTGGCCATTAATCCTATCTTACTAATAAATCTCTCTTTTTACTTTTAAGCTAAGTTTCAATTTTTCATTCTTGCAAAAGGTATCCTTCCTGAACCCAGGGATTCACCATTGTACCCCACAACACCTGGTTGTAACCCCATAACAATGTCATTTCAGTTATCTCATGACCTCATTTAGAGTTTTCTTGGCAAAGATATTAAAATGGCTTACCATTTCCTTCTCCAACTCATTTTAAAGATGAGCGCACTAAGGCAAATAAAGTTAGGTGACTTGCCCAGGGTCATACAGTTAGTATCTGTCCAATGTCAAATTTGAACTCTGGAAGATTCATCTTCTGATTCCAGCCCCAGCACTTTCTTCCCTGGGCCACCTAGCTCCCTACAGCTTTCTAGATGAGGCTTAAGTTTCCTTCAGTATCAAAGCGGGTGTAAGAATGCAATGCAATGCATTTCTTACCAGGGAGTTTGTTCTATGTTCATGTACATATTTGCAGATGAAGAGACTGAGGAACAGAGAGTTGATGAGGGAATTCCATCTACTTAAAAGTTCATTCAATAATCAGACTTTCATATACATCTTCTTAGCTATTCAATTCAACAAGCATTTATAAAATGAATGACTGCTATGTGTAGGAATGGTGATGAATACTCATAATACAAAGCAGGAATTTATTATAGTCCTTGTCCTCAAGGAGCTTATAATCTAGTGAGACAGGAAGAGCAAAGCAAGATGGGTATACAAATACAGATGATCTACCCTGACATGGGACAAGGGAAAAGGAGAGGGCTAGACAAAGATCTGTAAGAAATTAGAAAACATAGACATCCTTTTCTGCTAGTCTATAGATGACTTTAATTCATCAGGGACTTCACATCTGAGCTGGACCTTGAAGGAAAAGAAGGAATTCAGTGAACATGAGTGAGGATGAATGATAGCTTGCATATGTTGACCTGGAATCTAGAAACCCTCCAAACTTGAAGCCTAGGAAGATCTGATTAACCTCAAATTTAGTCAGCTTTAAATATGGAGACCCCAAAGCTTGGCCCTGTTCCCATGAGAATCCAACCTGAAAGGAGTCTCAGACTAGCAGTTTTAGACTGAACTATAGACCTTAAGATATTTAATAGACTTAGCTAGGTGTAGTTAATGAATTTTAATCAAATGCTAAAATATCCTTTATCCTAGTAGCTTCTCCCATTGTATCAGAGATCCTTTCCCAAGAAGACCCTGGGCAGGGATCATCTCTTTAGTATCCATTATAAATAGCTCATTCCCAAAGCAACATGAACAGAGTGACTGGTGTCAAAGTCTGACTAGCCTTTGACTCAAATTCAAAATCATTCTTAAGACATCCCTTCTTGGGACATTGGAAAAATCTTCTCCAAACAGACATTTGATCATCTTAATCTTTAGCTACTCTATGGTATTCTCGCAGCTCTCATTTCCAGGGAATACAGACTATTCTAAATAAAACTTGTTAGGACACCATGAATAGTTCTTGCATTAAAGCTAATGAATGTAACTAAGAAGAAAGTACTAGTCAGAATCCCAGGCTATGATAGGGTCCCCAAGCATAGGATCCCCTAGTAAAGAAACCATAATACATTGAATATGCCTGAATGACTTAGGGCTGAACCTAGGACACATTTGTGTACTATATCCTGGAAACTCTAGCAGAAGAGACGTCATCTTGAGTATGTTTTCAAGTATCTTATGGATACCCCTAAATCCTCCAATCACAGTGCAGATTGTATCCAATAGATCAATACCATGAGAGGATGTGTTGTTCTCCTCAAGACTTCTGTTAATCATCATCTATTATTATGCAAACATTGCCTGTAACCATGTGGATGGATATGTTCCGGTAGCAACTCAGATGCCTACAAATATCATCACTCCCCTCAATAAAGTTGCCATTGATGGCCACCAGCATTTTTGGTCCTTTTGATTCATGCAACTTTCTTATGACCTGCACTGTCTCCTTACCCCAAAGAGGATTTCACAGAACCCTCATAGGACCCCCAGAGACAGGCAGGGTATTGCTGGTCCAACCCTGTTGCTATCAGGTGGCACCCTCCAGGGACCCTCTGAGAAGAAAAACAGAGGGAATATGGATAAGAAGACGTTTTCACAGTATGATCTTTCTGTCTCTTACATCCTTTCTTTTAATCCCCATACCTTGGTCAGGTAAGCCTTCTTCAAGCATTTCAGAAGGACATAGGCTCAGAGGTGAGGGGTACCACATTACTAATCTAGGCTAGAGATTAGGAAATTAGATAAGATCAAATGATTTGCCCAAGATCACACAGGGAAAATTGGGATTTGATCTCTGGCTCTCCAAACCTATTTCTCTTTCTACTTTTTTTTTTCTCATGGGAAATAGGTCAGAGTTACTTGAGATAGAATTTGGACTAATGGGTAAAAATAATATGAAATTAGATTTAAGTTCAATTCAAAGATGAGCATTATAGCAATTCCTAATTCACTATATAATTTTATCTCTCCACTGATCAAAAGCCTTCAATGGCTCCCATTACCTTCCAAATCAGGTACGAACACACTAATTTAAAGTCCAACAACATCCATAATTTGGTGAATTTTATCTAATTTTATCTCATGGTACTTCTATTCACTTGCTACCATACCTTCCAGCTTACCTGGGTTACTCATCATGTCCAAAATATATTATGTTTTCCTTTGAATATTTCCTCTATGTAGAGAAAGTGGAGAAGTATTAGAGGCAGCTAAGTGGAGTAATGGATTGAATGCTAGATTAGGAATCATGAAGAATTAAATTAAAATCCTTACTTAAGATTTTAGTGACTATGAAACTCAGAGAAACTTACTTAATGTCTCTCAGCCCGAGTTTCCTCTTGTCTTGTTGTATGGTCCTATCAGTCATGCTTGACTCTTCACACCCCCTTTAGGGTTTTCTTGACAAATATACTGGAGTGCTTGGTCATTTTTTTCTCCAGCTCATTTAACAGATGAAGAAACTGAGGCCAACAGTGTTAAGTGACTTTTCCACATTGTATTTCATACAACTAGTAACTTTCTGAGGCTAGATTTGAACTCAGACTGACAGAAGACCTGACACTCTATCTATAGACCTTTTCATCTGTAAAACATAGATAATAATAGACCTGCCTCAGGTCTGATCCTGTTGTGAGGATCAGAGAAGATTATATTAAGAAATATTTTGAAAACTTTAAGCTATTTTATAAATATTGGTTATTATTATTTCCCTCAGAATACCTTTTGGACATCTCACCTATTGAGTTATTCATCAAGGCATGACTGATATGTTACTTTCTCCATGAAATCTTCCAGCTAGGTCTCCTTCCTCTAAGCTCTCATAGCAATTGCTTTGTAACTCTATTCCACATTTACTTTATTAGTCAGCAGTGTGGCATAATGTGTCAAAGGTTGGCTTTAGAATCAGAAAGATCTGGAGTCAAATTCTGTCCCTGACACATATTGGTGGCAACACTGAGGGCAAATCAATTTCTTAGGCAACTCTTTAAGAATCTTAGTTAAAGAAGACTTTCTGATCTGCATTAAGGGAAGGAATTTCAGTACTGGAATAAAGTCCAAAAATGAAGTCATAGGTTGAGATTGGGAGGAAGATGATTTGTGTACTTAGCTCAACTCTCCTACTAATTTGCACATCTATTGTGTATAATAATTGTTTGTCCTTGTATCTGTCTGAGGACCTACCTCAGCAGCTTGCATATTGCAAACACGTAATACATATCTACTGAGCTGTTGAATTTGACTCCCCAAGAATGAAATGGCTGCCCAATTAAGGAGTGAATTTCTTACCACTTGGAGTATTCAAGAAAAGGCAGTAAATGTCATGGAAATATTACTGGAAAAGAAGGCAAGAGTCTTCCCCTCTATTATTGGACCACGTGACCTGAAAATATTCATTTAACCTTTATGAGTCTCATTTTCATTATCTGTAACAGAAGTAGTGATAATTGCCTCATCTAGCATGCAGAATTATTAAGATCAAAAGAAATAAATGTGGGAGAAATTGAATAATATAAAGTACTATATGAAATGTAGAGTGAGTAAAGAGCCAGCCTTGAAGTCAAGACTTGGATTCAAATCCTAACTCTGATATGTACACCTTATGTGATCTTAGGTAAATTTAACTATCAAATATAAGATTTAAGAGAAGTCTAAAGAGGTAAACAGGAAAGATAAATCATAAGGAATTTGATACATTTAAACTGTTTATATTCCTACATCCTATATTTGATTGGATGGCCATTTCCTCTCTGAAATATTATACTCAGTTCTGCTGGGGAGATGATTCTTGGTTAGAACTCTTTGCTCTTTGATCCTTTAAAGTAGAAGACTTAAAATTGAAAAAAAATAAGCAATGTTAAAATTTGTTTTTACACGTAATTGAGAAAGAGTAAAATGTGATCAAATTAAAATTTTAAAAATATTATTAAAATGAACATTTTAAAAACCTGTTTGCCACATAGTCTATAGCTATTGTTGCTGTAGAATCTAAGAGTGCCCCAAGTTTAGTCAGCTTGAAAGATAGAGACCCCAAAGCTTGTACTTCTTCTTCTTCTAAGTTGGCGTTGGAGTAACAATATATGAACAACTACTTACATACAAACAAGTGTAACTAGGATCTTGACAAAATATCTAGAATACTGACAATCTTAGAAGGAAGGCACTAACATAGTTTCTTGTAGATAATGGAATTTTAGCTGAGGCTTGAAGAAAGCTAGGAGTTGAAAGTGAGTGAGGAGAGAATTGCAGATAAGGAGAGAGGGTGAGAAAATTCCTAAGTTAGAAGATGGAGTGTCCCATGTGAGGAACCGCTAGAAGACCATGTTCCTCAGTCCTAGAGTATGTGAAAGGGAATAAAAATCCTCAAAAGGTAGTTGAGGTCAGGTTAGGAGGGCTTTATTTATATTTAGGTTTCATTTATTTTTATTTTGTTTTATTTTAATAACAAATTTTCACATAAGTTTTCTGAAGTTATGATTAATGTTGTCTCCCTCCTTTCTTCCCTCCCCCCTTCTGGAGCTAAGAAGAAATTCACTCTGGGTTATACATATATTATCACTTAGATATTTCCATGTTATTCATTTTTAAGTGAATAATCTTATAAAACCAAAACCCCAAATCATATACCTAAATAAAGAAGTGACAAGTCTTATGTTTTCACCTGCATTTATATTCCAACAGTTCTTTCTCTGGAGGTGGATAGCATTCTTTTTCATAAGTCCTCAGAATTTTTCTGGATCATTACATTGCTGTTAATAGCAAAGTCTATTAAATTTTATCTTTCCACAATATTTTGGTTACTGTGTATAATATTTTCATGGTTCTACTTTTTTCACTCTGTATCAGGTCATGTGGGTCTTTACAGCTCTTTCTTAAATCATCTTGTTCATCATTAGGAGGGCTTTAAATGAAAAATGGAGGGTTTGTATTTAATCCTTGAAGAAATGGGGAGCTATTGGAGTTTAAACTATACAGAAGAGGGAAATGGTTAAATCAATACTTTAAGAAGACCTATTTGATAGCTGAATTGAAGATGGACTGGAATGGGGAGACACTTGAAGCCAAAATATCAACCATTAGGTATTTGCAATTTTGCAGCCATGGCAGGCTGAGGGTTTGTATTAGAGTGGCAGTGGAGTCAGAGAAGAGATGGAGGCATATATATGATATGCAAATAAGGATAAATCAATAGGATTTGACAACAGGTCAGATATGAGGGGTGAAAAGTATAAGGAATTGGGGAGTAACACCTAGATTTTAAGCATAGTACAAAAATAAATGTAAATGAATGACTGTAAAAACAATAGGTAAAGAACTGTCAAAATAATAATGAACAATAAATTGATTATAGGTTATAAACTGATTTTGAAACACTGCTTGCTGTGCTTGCAAAGTATCTTCAGTTTATATCAGTGAAGTGAAGCTCATAAGTGACCTTCTCTTCAGGGCCAGGCACAAGAATGCTAAAGAGATTCTTGTTATGAAAAATAAAATATTTATTGAAATATATAAGGATAAAAAAGGATTTCTAATTCTAATGGAGTCTAACTGCACCCAAATAAATTGCCTGGTTCCACAAGGACCTGCTTCTCCTATTTTCACAGGCTACACTGATCCTTCCTGATCTGACTAACCCAAATTTTTACTGTTCTAAATAAACTAACACTCTTATCCTTATAATTCTCAATTTTGCCTCCAACTTATAAAAATAACAAAAGCTAGCTGGCTGAGTCTCAACAAGAACCAAGTTAGGACTCTGAGCCTTAGCAGATTCAGAGCCCAAACCGAAGACTAAGTTTTTCTTTTGTCTTCTTAAAGTTAAAACATCTATAAAACAATGATAGATAGTCAATAGTGTTTCCCATGTTGGAAAAAGAAAACACTAAGCTCCTTCAGGTCTTTCTCTCCTTTCCTTCTGCCTCAGATTGTGTGTGTGTGTGTGTGTGTGTGTGTGTGTGTGTGTGTGTGTGTGTGTGTGTGTGTGAGAGAGAGAGAGAGAGAGAGAGAGAGAGGGAAGAAGTCACCTCCCCCAAACCCCCAGAGAGAGAGTCTCTGTGAGTGCCTCTGCCAACTGCCAAAGACCAAATGCCACTCCCAGAGAGAGTAACTTTCACACTAAAAAATTACACTTGAAACTGACACTGTTTCAGCTCTGTTTGAAACCCCAATTCTTTCTTAAGTCAGCTTCTTCACTTCTTATCTCTAAACTAATATAACAAGACTTATTTTCCAATATCAACCTTGTAGTAGTGACAATGAAGTTGGTCATTCCTTTTATAGTAATAGAGAAGTTTAAAAGAAGACAGAGTTTAGTGGGGAAAGATAATTAGTTTACTTTTGGAAATGTTGACTTTAAGATATCTACATGGCATCCATTTGAGAAGTCCAAAAGGCAGATGAAGACCCAAGACTGGAGGTGAAGACATCTGTTAAAATTTGAGAATCATTTGCATAAAGATGATCATTGAAGCCACAGACAGCGATGAAATCACCAAGTTAAATAACTTCAAAGAGAGAAGAGTGCCAAGAACAGTCCTTGAGGGACATCTACAGTTAGTGGGCACGGCTTTGATAAAAATCTCACAAAGGAGACAAAGAAATAATCCTTGTTTCCCTTCTCTGGTGAGCTCAAATTTTCATCCTAGAAAAGAGAAACAGGATATCAGTCTCCAAATTTTCCCAAGAGAGAAATGACAGATTCTTTGGCACAGCAACATTGTTACAATTTTCCCAATGGAGAAAATAGGCAATTCAAGCCTTCCATGGAGAATCAATCCGAGGTAGAAAAGATCCCCAGTTGTTTATTTGTTAGCAGGTCTCTTCCTGAAACAATGTTTGGAGGAAGGCTGTCAATGAGCATGGAATTGCATTTTCTACTTCAGGACTTAATTTTCTAAAGTGCTTAACTGGTTCTCCTGCTGTTGCTTCTTCCAGAAATACCTGCCTTTAAAGTGATGTCATTGGCACCAATCATCAGAGAACAGCATACATTATGGAGTAAGAGATAATGTCTTTCCATTAAGTCTAGAAACAAACAGCCTAAACACTGCAATTCTTCCTTCCTATCAGCACTATTAAACAGACAGTCCATTGACTTATTATTAGTGGCCAGACTTTATTTTTATCTTCAACTGTTATTCTCAAAGGAAAGTAGAAAAAACTTGTCTTTCTCCCTTCTGCTCTGAAAAGTTAACTTGCTTTAAATGTAAAGCCTTCTACTGAACAGAAATAATGCAATCCCAGCAAAATCTACTCCCAAAACTATTCCATGCAGTCAAAACTATTCTATAGATTTTCAGAATGTGCTTTCTGTTTTATATTCTCATTTGGAATCACCAGAGGACTGTGGTCCCAGTAGCAGAGAAATTTTGTTTTTTATCCAATGACCCACAGGTTAGGAAAAGTGACCAAGAATAGACAGGCATTCTAGAAATTGTCCTAATAAG
>NC_058131.1:107887621-107903076 GCF_016433145.1 Gracilinanus agilis
TTCTCTCCTCTTCTCTCCTCTTCTCTCCTCTTCTCTCTGTCTCTGTCTCTCTCTCTGTCTGTCTCTCTCCCATACATGTTTCTTAAGCAAAACAGTAACCTGTGTAATGAAGCTATTCCCCACTTGTTCCCCCCTAACATGGGGATATTATTGTGTATCTTGGAGGGAAATTGGATAAATAGCTCTAACCTCTTCTTCTCCTCCTTTTCTCCAAGGGAATCTTTAATTCCTACTAGGAGGGGAGGTAGGAGGTTAAGTCCAGGAGCTTAGTCACCCTGTTCTCCTCAGAGGAATACTTTCTATCTATGGAACTATAAGCTATACAGTTCAGGGTTACCCAAGATAGAAAGTCATAGTGGAGAGTTCTGACAACAGGTGATACCCTGGAGGAAGAAATGGCAAACTGCCTCAGTATAGCATTGCCAAGAAAACCTCAAGGAGAGTATTATAGTGATAAAAGATATGAGACCAGCAGATGAGCCTGCTAGTTTGGAAAGTGTCCAATACGCCACTGGGGAAGAGCAGAGGACAATTATGAGTAGCTCTAGAAAGATTAAAGTAGCTGAGCCAAAGCCAAAAGGAAGGTCAGCTTAGATATGTCTGGTGATAAAAGCAAAAATCAGTGCTGTAAAAATCAATATTGTAAGGAATGTAAGATCTCTGGACCAAGAAAAAGAAGAGAAAGAAAAGTTGGATGTGGTCAAGCAGGAGACAGAAAAATTACACGTTGACACCTTGGATTTCAGTGAATTCAAGTGAACTGGAATGATGAATTTAATTCAAGTGATTATTACATATACTACTATGGGAAAGAATTTCTTAGAAGAAATGGAAATAGCCCTAATAGTCAATGAAAGGGTGAAAAAACCAGAACTGGGACAAAAAGACAGAATGATATTTGTTCAAACCAGGGCAAAGTGTTCAACATTATTCTAATACAATCTATGCTTCAACCACTGATGCCAAAAAGACCAAAGTTGATCAGTTCTATAAAGATTTACAACATCCCCTAGAAATAACACACACACACACACACACACACACACACACACACACACACAAAGATATCACATTCATAATAGAGGATTAGAATGCTAAAGAAGATAATTGGAATAATGGCAAGTTTGGCCTGGGAGTATAAAATGAAGCAGGGCAGAGACTAACAGAATTTTGTCAAGATAATTTCCTGGTCATAGCAAAATCTCTTTTTCCACAGTCCAAAATGTGACTCTACACATGGACATCACCAGATGGTCAATATCAAAATCAGAATGATTATATTCTTTATTGCCAAAGGTAGAGAAGCTTTATGCAATCAGTTAAAACAAGAACTGGAGCTGACAGTGTTTCATGTTATGAGCTTCTTGTGGCAAAATTTAGACTAAAATTGAAGAAAGTAGGGAAAATCATCAGACCATCTAGATATGACCTAAATAACATTCCATATGAATATGAAGTAGAAGTGATGAACAGATTTAGGAGATTAGATCTGATAAATAGATTGCCTGAGGAATAACAGGAAGAAGTTCAAAATATTATATAGGAGGCAGTCACAAAAACAGTCCAAAGAAAATGAAAAACAAGAAAGCAAAATGATTGTCTGATGAGGGCTTACAAATAGTTGAGGAAGGAAGGAAAATGAATGGTAAAGGAGAAATGGAAAGATGCACCCAATTGAATGCATAGTTTCAGAAAATAGTAAGGAGAGGTAAAAAGGTTTTCTTAAATAAGCAATGCAAGAAGGGAGGCACCTGGGTGGCTCAGTAGATTGAGAGCCAGGCATAGAGACATGAGGTCCTGGGTTCAAACACTTCTGGCCTCAGACACTTCTTAGCTGTCTGACCCTGGGCAAGTCACTTAACCTCCATTCTTCTGCCTTGAAACCAATACACATTATTGATTCTAAGGTGGAATTTAAGGGTTTAAAGCAACAACAACAACAACAAAAACCTAAAAAAAAGCAATGCAAAAAAAGTTAAAGAAAACAATAGAATGGGAAAGACAAGTGAGATCTTCAAGAACATTAGAAATGTCAAAGGACTTGATACAAAAATGGGTATGATAAAATACAAAAATGGTAGGGATTTAACAAAAGATAGAGATTAAGAAGAAACTGCAAAAATATTCAGAAGAACTCTACAAGAAAGGTCTTAACATCATTGACAACTGTTATGGTATGGTTACTGATCTAGGGCCAAATATCCTGGAGAATGAAATAGTGGGCCTTAGGAATCATTGTTAACGATAAGGTTAGTGGAGGTGACAGAATTCCAACTGAGCTATTTAAAATCCTAAGAGATGATGCTGTTAAAAAGCTGCATTCAATATGTCAGCAAATTTGGGCAATTCAACATTGGCCATGGGATTGCAATCAGTCTATCTCCCAATCTTAAAGAAGGGCAATGCCAAAGAATGTTTAAATTACCAAACAATTATGCTCATTTCATGCACCAACAAAGTTATGTTTAAGATTCTGCAATCTAGACTTCAGCAATATGGGAACCAAGAATTACCAGAAATGCCAGCTGATTTTCAAAGAGGTAAAGGAACTACAAACCAAATTGTCAATGTTCATTGGATTATGAAGAGAGCAATGGGGCTCCAAAAAAACCCTACCTACTTCTGTTTCATTGATTACATTAAAGCCTTTGTTTGGATTACAACAAATGTGGCAAGTACTTGAAAAGATGAGAGCACCAGATCATCTTATTTGTTTCCAGAGGAACCTGTATGAGGGCCAGAAAGCAATAGTTAGAAATGAACATGGAAAAATTGATTCATTTTCGGTTCAGAAAGGAGTATGATAAAACTATATGTTGTCATCTTATTTATATAACTTATATTCAGAATACATTTTGAAATGCCAGGCCAGAAAAATCAAAAGTCAGAATTATGGTTGTTGGGAGAAATATTAACAATCTCAGATATATAAATCTCATCCAAAAAATTTAAATAAAATGCTAGAAAGGAGCATATATATCAAATGATCATACACTATGAGCAAGTAGGTTTCATACTAGAAATGCAGAGATGGTTCAACATTAGGAAAACCATAAACATAATTGACCATATCAATAACAAAACCAACAAAAACCATGTGATTATCTCAATGGAAGCAGAAAAAGCCTTTGACAAAATTTGATATCCATTCTTATTGAAAACACTAGAGAACACTGGAATAAATAGAGCATTCCTTAAAATAATAAATAGTATTTATCTAAAAATATCAGCACATGTTATCTGCAATGGGGATAAGCTAGAAGCCTTCCCAATAAGATCAGGAGTGAAGCAAGGATCACATTATCAGCACTACTATTCAATATTATTCTAGAAATGCTAGCTATAGCAGTAAGAGAAGAATAGAAGGAATTAGAATAGGCAATGGGGAAATAAAGCTATCGCTCTTTGCTGATGATATGATAGTATATTTAGAGAATCCTAGCAAATAAATCAAAAAACTTGTTGAAACAATTAAAAATTTTAGTAAAGTTGCAGGATATAAATCATCATTATTTTTCCATCCTACCAATAAAGGTAATAGCAAGAGATAGAGAAATCCCATTTAAAATAACTGTAGTCAGTATAAAATACCTGGGAGTCCACCTGTCAATACAAACCCAGAGACTGTATGACTGCAACTACAAAACATTTATCACACAAAGTTATATCTAAACAATTAGAAAAACAGTAATTGTTCATGGATAGGACTAACTAATGCACAAAAATGATAATTATACCTACATTAATTTACTTTTCAGTGCCATACCAACTAAGCTACTCAGAAATTATTTCATAGAGTTAGAAAAAATTAATAAAATTCATCCAGAAGAACAAAAGGCTAAGAATATCAAGCGAATTAATGGAAAAAAAATTAAAGGAAGACAGCATAGTTGTACCAGATCTGAAATGATGCTATAAAGTGGTAACCATCAAAACAATTTGATATCAGATAAGGTATAGAGTAGTGGATCAATGGAATAAGTTAGGCAATCAACATATGTTTAGCCTAGTGTTTGACAAACTAAAAGATCCAAGCTTCTGGAAGAACTCCTGCACTTAAAACAAAACAAAACAAAAAAAACCCTTACCTTCTTAGGCAGAAGAGCAGTAAGGGCTAGGCAATGGAGGTTAAATGATTTGTGCAGGGTCACACAGCTATGAGGTGTCTGAGGCCAGTTTTGAACCCAGGACTTCCTTTCTTCAGGTCTGGCTCTGAATCCACTGAGCCACCTGGTTCCTAAGAACTCACTATTTGACAAAAACTGCTGGGCAATCTGGTAAGCAGTATGGCAGAGGCTAGGAATAGACCAAACCTCATGCCATATGCCAATGTAAAATCAAAATAGATATTTGATTTAGAAATAAAGGGTGAAACCATAAACAAATTAGAGGAGCATGGAATAGTTTACCTGTCAGATCTATAGATAAGAGAAGAATTTGTATCCAATAAAAGATAGAAAACATTATGAAATGTAAAATAGGTACTATGACTACATTAAATTAAAAAAGGGTTTGCATAGACAAAATCAAAGCAACCAAGATTAGAAGGGAAACAGTAAATTAGAAAAAAATTTATAGCAAATGTCTCTAGCAAAAGTCTCATTTCTTAAATAGAGAACTGAGTCAAATTTGATACCACAAGGTATTTAGCACTTGAAAAATGATCAAGGGATATGAACAGAAAATTCTCAGTTGTAGAAATTAAAACTATCTTTAATAATAAAAATGCTCCAAATCATTGCTAGAGAAATGAAAATTTGAAATGAAAACAACTTAGAGGTACTGGCCCACAACTATCAGACTGGCTAACATGACAAAAAAGGAAAAAAAGAAATAAGGCAATATCTTGGATTTCTTTGTAATTGAATTTATCTGGTAAGCATCCATCTGCCAGGGAAATAGGATGACTGGATGATCAAGCATAAGGTATTGTTCACAGGATCATAGATTTGGACCTGGAAGGGACGTCAGAGGCTATTGAATCCAATCTCCTTATTTTGCAGATGAGGAAGATGAGGACTAGTAAGTTTAATTAACTTTCCCAGCATCCTGAAGCCAGTGAGCATCCAAGATAGGATTCAAACTCAGATCTTCTTGACTCTAACAATCTGTTCACTGAAATAATAAAAGTTAGCATTTTTAGAAAGCTTTAAGGTTCACAACACTTTACCAATACCATTTCATTTTATCCTTGCAATAATCTTGGGAGGTAAGTGCTAGAATCATCCCATTTTACAGATGAGCAAATAGAATCAGCAGAAGTTGAGTGGTTTACCAAGGGTCCACATAGCTAGTGAGTGTCTGAGGCAAAATTTGAACTCTGAGCTTCCTTCCTCCACTATTTTATCTATCCTGCCACTCAGCTTACTTTGGGTTGTAAAGAGCATTTCTATTCTGAGTATGAGGCTTGATTAGATAATCTCTAAATTCTCTTCCAATCCCAAATTTCTAGGATTCTATGACTGGAAGATATTTTGCAGATACTTGAGGGCTAAGCAATAATGGTAGCCATAAGAAGAAAAAAATACTAAGAATATAATAATTAGAACACACTAGGAAGATCCAGCTGAAGGAGTTCATGATTCCTATAGAATGATCTTTTCTTTAGGCCAAGTAAGTCATAATGATTATTTCCCAAGCCATTTTGCACTGATGGAGAGTAGGGAGTTAATCTTTGACTCAATTCTTCATTAGGAGAGTTTGCTTGAATAACCTAGTGGAGTGTGATTGTTTAGGTGTTCAGGAGAGGGTAAAAGGGGCCACCTCTGAGATCAGAAGCTTTCAGTTGAGGTTCAAAATTACAGCTTCAGGAAAGTTATTGTTGCCATCTCAGGGACTGTAGCATCAGTGAAAGCCTGCAAAGCTTCCCCTTTTTCTCTGACAGTGGGTTTTAGCTGGAAGTGCCATAGATGGGGAATCAACATAACCCGGTTCCTATTCTCAGCTCCCATAGTTCATTAATCCGAAAATTATTCACTGGATGACCTAGGGCAGTTCATTTACTATTCACGGACCTCAGTTTTCTTACCTGTAAAAGATGTTGCTGGACAAAGACATGGTTTCTTTTTTATATATTATAACCTTTGGCAATCCGATCTATGATGCCTTCATTTTTATTTTTTCCGACTCTTCAGCAATGTTTTATTTTTTCCCCATTATATGTCAAAACAATTTTTGACATTCATTTCCTAATATTTTGAATTCCACATTCTCTCTCTCCTTCCCTTCCCCCCAATCCTGAAGCTGTAAGCAACAATATACATGTGCTATCGTTCAAAACATATTTCCATATTTGTCATGTTGGGGGAAGAAAACATATTTTAAAAACCATGAAGGAAATAAAGTGAAAAAATGTTATGCCTTGATCTGTAGTTATACTCCATCATGAGTTCTTCCTCTGGAGCTGGATAACAATGATCTTGGATCATTGTATTGGTGAGTATAGCTAAGTCACTCAGAGTTGTTCATTGTGAAATATTGCTTTTACTATATACAGTGTTCTTCTCTTGGTTCTGCTCACTTCATTCTGCACTGGTTCATTTAAGCCTTTCCATGTTTCTCTGAAATTCTCCTGCTCATTATTTCTTACAGAACAACAGTATTCTGATGCAATCATATAATATGGTTCCCTTAGAATAAAGTTTTTTAATGCATGAAATAAAACAGAGAGTACAAGGGAAACCAATTTGATATTGAAATATTGCATTTTAAAAAAGAACAAATTCAAGGATCCCAAACTGAGACCTTAATATTAATCCTTCATTTTAATTTTTCCCTACTATTTAGTAATGTTTTTTTTTCACCATTTACATGTCAAAACAATTTTTGGCTTTCATTTCCTAACATGAGACTTTGAGTAGTAGCATTTTAGGATTCTAGGCTTGGGGTTCTGCCAGATCTTGCAGTTGTTTCCTTTGTGTGTTGTGACGACCTGTAGCATCTCATCTACTCATCTTTCTCCCTTGTGTGACCTTTGCCTGTGGTTTGAACCTCCTCCACTGCCTTCATGTTCTTGGGCCCTCGGTATCTGGAGAGAGCTAAACTTATATTCCAAAGAGGGATTTGGTCTCTGTGGACAGACTTGGCTTAACTGTCCTTAGTTTACTTGGCATCGATCTGGAGCAGAGGTTCTTAGCCTGGGGTCTGTGTACTTGCGTGTGTGCTTTTTTTTTTTTTTTTAATTGTTGATTGTATTTCAGTGTAGCTCTTTTGTTTTGCATTCCTATATATTTTGTCCATTTAAAAACATTATTTTGAAAAAGCAGGAGTTCACAGATTTTACTAGACTGCCAAAGAGGGCATGTGACACATACCCGCTCTAGAGTTTTATGTTTCTGAAAGTCCTTTTATGCTTATTCCGCCATTTGTTCTTCAGATACCTATTAGGTAGGGCACTATTATTATTACCTTCCCAGAGCTTAGGAAGCAAGGCTCAGAGAAGTTAAGAGACTTGTTCAAGATCATAGAGCTAAGTTGAGGCAAATATAGGGATAGAATCCAGGTCATTTAACTTATATTTTTGGGCTCTTTTCCTCTATACCCTGAATGCTTTGCACTAGGTCTCTACTCTCTGAGACCATCCCATTTTCTTGCTTCTCTCTCCAGCCCCAAGTCTTCGTTGTGTGGCTTTTTATAGTCTGATTGAAAGAACATTGGCTTTAGAGGCAGGCTACCTGGATTCTAGTTCTGCCTCATGCATAATATCTATGGGATCTTGAACCAATTACTCACTTCCCTTGTCCTCAGTTTCCTCATTTATAAAATGAAGGTTATAGACTAGATGGCCTCAGAAACTTTTAACAGAACATCTATGTTCCTGGGATTCATAACATTCTTAACCAGGATATCTATGACTCTGGAGGGTTCAAGCCACCAAGAAATGAGAAGTCTCTGTCTTCCCTGCTATGCCATGTCAAAGGGACAGGGAGGAGACATAGTGTGATGAAAGAGCACTAAATGGCCAGTGGAGGAGAGATAAGTCCCAGTTATTCACTAGCTCTGTGACTGTGAACAAATCGTAATCTTACTGGTACTCATTTTCTTCACCTGTAAAACAAAATGGTTAGAACAGATATTCTTTGAGTTTCCCTTACAGCTCCAACATTCTATCATTCTTTGGATCTAGAGTTTGGCTCTAGAGAGATTCCCATAAGAGGTGATGAAAATGAGTCCAGATCGGAGATGAACTAGTCTGTCTTCTCCTTCCTTTCTCCCCTGGGAGCTCATTTCTGAAGTGATCCAGGACAGTAAACCCTGTGCCCCTCTCCTGTACTAACTATCAAGAGAAGCAGGAGGATTCTATGCTGTATGGCCAACTGGGGAGAATGGAAGAAAATCAGATGCAAAGGTGGGCTAGGCCAATGTGAGGGAGGATGTTTAGATAGTCCAGAATTCAAGTCATTCCATACCAATATTCCTCTGTTCTTTTGGGGAGGAAGGAAGGCATAGAGGTCCTTAGTTTTGGTAACATACAGCTGGACGTGTGGTTTTGTTCTTGCGGGATAACTTTCAATAAAGAAGAACCTTCTGGGAATGGACAAAGAAATTTCAAGCATCTTTCAAATCCAACTCCTCTCCATTCAATAGCTACTACCTTAGTTCATTCCTTTATCACCTTCAGCTTAGATGATTGCAAAGGCTTACAATCAGGTTCTTTGCTCTGAATCTTTTACCCTTCTAGTCCATCCTACATATTGCAGCAATAGTGATTTTCCAGATGTTGTGATCTCCCTTCTGAACTAACTCCAGTGGCTTCTTATTCATCTAGAATAAAATATAAACTCCTCTGATGAGCTTTCAAAGCCTAAACAGTCTGGCTTCAATGGCTCTTTCTAAGGTCACTGGAAATGATTTCCCTTCCATCAGTCGGTCATCTAATCATCCTGACCTTCTCTCTGTTCCTCACCCCCCATTTCCCATCTCTGTGCCTTGGTACTGTGTGGGAAGCCAATAAGAGAATAGATAAAAATCTGAGACCCCTCTTTTGACACCTCTTATGATCCATGCCTTTTCTTATTGGAAAAACATTATAGAGTTATTGGAAAGTCCATACTCAGACCAGAAGCTACTGAGTTAACAATTTCTCTCCTTGATAATTAAGAAGTCCAAACCCTAAAAAATATATTACTTAGATAAGGATTGGAGCCAGACAATTTAGTCCAGACTATCTGACCAGGTGCAGATCTGTAAATCAAGGCAGAACGCAATTAGTAAACATCTCCATGAAATTTATTTCTGCTCCCAGAAGTAAACCCCTACTAATTGGTGGTTGGAATTTGGCCCTTGTCCTTGCACCTATATCTCTACTTTTTAGACTTTAATGGATTGTGTATGATTTGTAACCCCATTCACAGCTGTTATTCTTTCTTTGTGTTCTTTGTTTGAAACCAGTATAAAATAAAGTCCAAATCCCATTGCGTTAGAACAGCATGGGCTAACCACTAGTCTAGTTGTTCTCATTTTCTTTCTCCTGCTTTAACCATCCTATGCCACCACGCCGCTCAGGACCCCAAAAAATCATATAGAGGCATGGCCCCCTATATGAATGGCGCCTAACGCGGGGGCTTTCTGAGCAGTGCGAATACCTTTTCCCCTCAAGCCAAAGCGCTTCCTAAATTCAGGTGGCTAGGAGACTCATCCCCACCCCCCTCCGGTTTCGCTGCTGGCTCACAGAGAGGAGAACGTGGGGGATTCGAGGTGAGTAACTTTTATCTTTTATCTTTTCAATTTAAGACAAACAAACACCATGGGGCACAGTGAATCAAAGGAAAGAATTCTTTTTATTGCTATAACTGATTATACCCTCAGGAAATGGGGGGCAAAAATTAGTAAAGAACAGCTCACTAAATTTCTTGATCTTATTAAAAATTGTAGCCCATGGATTCCCTTAGAATTCTGGCAAAAAGTTGGCAATGATTTGAAAACTTATTGTATTGAGCATGGACTAGAACAAGTGCCAGTAAAAGTTTCGTCTGCTGAAAAAACAATTTTGTTATCTGGTCAAAATGCAGAGAATGAAATCTTTAAGGTTTCAATGTTAGAATCAGAGGAGGAGGAAAAGGCTCCTTGTAAATCAAACTGGAACTTTAAAATTCGAAGGAAAAAGCCACAAGCAGCAGACCCTCCCCCACCTAAAAACCTCTCTTCCAAAGAGGAAAGAGAAATAACAGCAGAGGAGCCTCTGCTGCTTGAAGCTCCAATTCCACAGCCCCAGCCCCAGAATATAGGGTTTAAAGGGGCAATAAAAAATGCTCAGAAGGACGGAGACACGTCGTTCTGTTTCCCAATTATTTTTAGAGCAGATGAATTGGATGATGATGAAGAAGTAGCTCCTACATGGGAGCCTCTTCCCTACAAAGTGTTAAAAGAAATTAAGACAGCTTGTTCTTCATATGGTCCTGCTTCTCCATACGCTTTAACTTTGGTGAAAACTTTGGAAGGGCTTTGGATCACTCCCTTGGATTGGAATCATATAGCAAAATATTCCCTTTCTGCAGGAGACTACCTCTTTTGGAAATCAGAATTTGATGGGGTGGCAAAACAGAAGGCAGCCATTAATAAAAAACAGGGCATCAGAGTTACTAAAGAAATGTTACTTGGAATAGATGAATGGGAATTACATGCTGATCAGCTTAATTTACCTAGAGAAGCTCTAATTCAATGTACAAGGTGTGCCTTAGAGGCTTGGAAAAGGATCCCAGCAACTAAGAAACTGTCCACAGGTTTGGCTGAGATTAGACAAGGATCAGAGGAAAGATACTCAGATTTTGTAGAAAGGTTAAATCAAGAAGTAACAAAATATACAAATGATGAATATTCAATCCGGATAATAGTCCAAAAGTTTGCCTATGACAATGCCAATAAGGTGTGTCAGAGCATGCTTCAAAATATTAAAGAATCTGGGACTATTGATGACTACTTGAAAGCTTGTGAGGACTTTACTCCAGCATATATGCAGGGTATAGTCATCGCAGCAGCCCTGAAAGGAAAAACATATTCTGAAATGATTAAGGGCTCAAAGACTGCAAAAGACTCTTGTTCCAATGCCCCTAACTCTTTGTGTCCCAGATGTGAGAAAGGTTACCACTGGAAGAAAAATTGTAATTCCAAATTCCATCGAAATGGTTACAGATTACCTGATAAGAGATTTCAGGGAAGATGGAAAGGAGGCCAACCACTGGCCCCACTAATGACTAAATTTAGTCCAAGAATTCATCCTAGCTTAGCCAGTTCCTTGCTAGAGTTAATCAGTTTTCTGAATAATAAACTTTCTTTTTTCTCCAGATTTCTTTAGCCACGTAAGATGTGATTTATTGATCTTTGATAGGATGTCTTATATTTGTTAGAGTATGCGTGAAATGCCCGGGAAAAATGTTTTTGAACAGTCTGTGTGTCTATATGTTGTGTTTATGTGTCTCTAATCTGTTTGTAATGGTTTTGTTTGTCTGTGATCACAATGGAATTTTGGAGAAAATAAATCTCTCTCTCTCTTTCTCATTCATTCCGGAGGAATGGGAAAGACAGACAGAGGAATTTGAGAAATTCAGAAAAATAACATCTCCAATGGATTTCTGAGTGTTTTAAACTCTAAAAAATTTAATTGATTAAAAGAAATCATATTCTCTGCTCTCATTAAGGCGAGAATCAACAAGATAATTTGTCTACTTTTCTTCTTCCATTTCTTACTGGCCATAAGAAAGGGAACAAAGAAATAGTAAGACAATAACAGGGGACAGATTTGATCCCACCACCAAATTCTATCAACAGGTTAAATACTGAGATATATATTTAATCAAATTTAACAAGGATTCTAAATGCAATCTAAAAAAATTTTATTCAGACAGAAAAGGCAGTGATTCTGAAGTGTACTGAGGTTCAGAAGTGCAATTTAAAACTTTCTTAGCTAATCAGAATCATCAATGCATCTAAATGCTTAACTGAGAGTGGTAAAAACCTTTTGGATTGCCACAAGTTTAATCTACCATTAATCACACTGAAGTTAGTGAAAATCTTAACATAAATTATTAGAACAATACCATTGAGTTATATTTTGTAATTAGACCCCTTTAAACAGAGAATGGTTCATGAGAAAAATTTAAGCCAAAATTGAATCATCCATGCTGCCTCAGTTCAGCAAAAAATAATTTTGGCAAGTCACAAAACATAGCTCCTTTTTCTCAAAACTCACAGCCCTTTCTCTAATTCTTTAGGATGCATGTTTGCTAAGAATTTGAATAGATACTGATGGTATAGTATAAATCTATTGACTAACAGTTAGAAAATGGGATTTCAGTTAATTTTAAATATGCACAAACTTTATATTGAAGAAGTTATCTATTAAGACTTGCAGTATATAAAATACAGTTTTAAATAATCAAATTTGCCAAAAATGCTTATCAAACTGAATTTGAGGATTGCAAATTATATAAGGATGCTAGTTCATGATTTAAAATAAATATTTAATCAGGTATGTAGATTTGTCCTAAGATATGGAAAAGCCAGGCTACAGGTTTTATTCTTTTTTAAGCAGAGGTCTGAAAGAATAACTGGTATATGTAGGAAACCTTGTTAAGAAGTTTTAATCAGGGACAATTTGGATATAGTGAAGTTTAAATTAATATTCATCTGGAAGTGATAAATCATCAAGGTTTTAAAATAATGAGGCAAATTTTATAAATGCAGTAACTAAAGAGTTAAAGAGCACAGCAGCTTGAAAAGCGGCTGCAGCCTTGGACATGTTTCAAAAATAATTTAACCCCTTCTACATATAGGAGGGAGAGTCTCTGACTATAAATATTTTCAGCAACAATTTTTACTAACTCAAACTCAGTAAAGTGAAACAATTAGTAAGAAGGTAATGTTAATTTTGTAACTTTCAGAAATCTGGTTCAGCTTAAGTAGTCATCTCTATTTCAAATAATATTAGAAAATGCAATAATAATTATTGTGACAACTTAAATTTATGCTTTAAGTTACTAGATCCTAGTCAAATTATGTCTCCTATGTTCACTATTTCACTTGTATTTAAAGGTTAATTGAATTGATTGTATTCTCATAATATTTGTGATTTGTAGTAATATATTCAAATCCAGAATGTACAATTATAACAAAACGCAGAACCCTCTCTATTCAAGATAACATTGATGAAAACTTAATTCCAAGCAAATTTGTTCACTCTTTTCTATATTACAGAAAAGAATCAATTTATTCATTGAGAAATTATTGAAAAAGAAAATTTGTTTATCATATTTTGTAACATTATAATTTTTCATTGGGTATGTAAATCTTGGAAAATTTTCAAATGCTATTGGTAACAATTACTATTTAAGGTAAAAGTCATTGGATTTACAACTGATATTACTCATTTGTGGATTATTGATTTGGATTCACCATTCAAAAGAAAGATGTCATTGATAAATAATCCTTGACTCTTACCTCAAGTCAAACAATATTATACTCCCTTCCCTCCTTTTTCCTTATTCAAAGCAAAGTGATATAAAAATTGAAGCCCCAGAAATTTGAATATGTAAAGCAAGGCTATATGTTCCACTGTTTACTTAAAAAACTGTACATATCCTAAGAATTGTTTCAGTGAAAGTTTGTTTGAACCTCTTGTAAATTAATTTATTTGTATAGTTTTCTGACCATCAATTTGAATAACTAATTACAAATACAAAGAAACAAATAATACTCCAGAATTATAATATGGGGATCGAGGTTTTATTCATACAGGAAATGGATCTGAGTTTTGGGTAAAAGGCATTTCACTAAATCTAAAATATATATATATAATTTTGAATTTTAAAACATTTTTTTACTTAAAAACATTGTATTTTTCCCTGAATTTTTAATTTTATTATTGCTTTTCCTTTTAATTTTTTATAGAATTGACTTTTTCCCTTTTTCTTATTTTTTATACTTAAAGTACATAAAATCAATGTTAATCCTTTTTTATTTCAAAGTAATATAATTTTAATATTAAAACATACCCACAAAGCCTTAAGTCTATGGAAACCTGCCATGAATTGGTAAATACCATGGGACTACAATTAATGATTCTGTCTGATTACAGGAGAAGAGAACAAAAGAGCCACAGGGTCAAGGAGACTACCCAGTCCAATGGGATTGGTAAGAAACTGCACAGGGCCTAGCACTACAAGGTCAAAAAAAGACTGTACCAATCCAAGAAGGATTGACAAAACTTTCTCATGCCAATACCAAAGGACTTAAACTTAGTGATTGGGGTTCGGGGTTGCAGTTTTTCTGACATATGTTAGAGGCTGGACTTCCTTGAACTTCACCCTGGTTAAGTACCAAAGGTTGGCCATTATCTTGGCTCAAGTGCAGGCAAATCAGACCAGGGAAAGATACTTCCCTTTCTCACAAAAAATTTGGTCCTTTTCTTTCTCTTATAAGTGTGGTAACTTTCTATAGACCTGGCTTCTAAACGGGTACTTGCACCATTGCTTAAATCACTTTACTTGGGCCTTGATACAAGGACCTGCTATGAGTTTAATTTCCCCTACATTTTTGCCCATAAGACTTTGATATTTTGCATTTCATTCACAAGATATTTTCTTCTCTCTTTTATTTGAATTTTTTAAATTTAAAAAAAAATTTCTTTTACAAATTGATTTATACAACCCCCAAACTCAGTCATGTATCCTTAACTGATCTGGATGTTAGCCTTAACCCTCTTCAGGGGAGAATGTATGTTTTATAATCTATAATGTAAAGTTGAAATTCTTTTGAGAGTAATTTCAAGATAAGAAGTTTGCCACGTCCCCAGAATCCAGACGATGAACCTGTTTGGAAGAAGACACCATGAAGATGCCTGCAGAGATCTACACTGCATTAAGAAGATCCCATAATGAACTTTGGGGTGCAGTTAAATGAAATATGGGGAATTGAATGCATCTGTTTTGAATGTACACTCTTGTGCCAAAGGGGACTGCCCCCTAATTGGCTTTTTGTCAATGCGTCTGGCAATCATTTGATCATTGTTTTTGTCCTCTTTTCTTTTTATCCTCAAATTTGTGTAACTTAAAAGTTAGTTACGTATGCAAGAGCCTTCAGGGAGACTAACTTCCCTTGGATCTCATAAGAGAGATTCACACACCCCAACATGTGAATGCCCTATTTTATTTGTTATGGTTCTGTTTTGCTTTTCATTTCTCATTAGATCACTCAGATCTTCAATAAGGCAAATTCAAATTGAACTAAAATCTTTTCAATTTAAAACAAAAGGAAAAGATATTGAGAGCAATAGAGAGACACATGGTCGATTACCATAATCTATAAATCTGAACAGAACCTCTTGTAGTTTGTAAACTCTCTATAACTGATAGCTGTGACCATTCGCTATAACTCCACTCAAAAAAAAAAAAAAAAAAAAAAAAGGAGGAAATATGTGGGAAGCCAATAAGAGAATAGATAAAAATCTGAGACCCCTCTTT
>NC_058131.1:107903576-107919362 GCF_016433145.1 Gracilinanus agilis
CCTTCCTTCCTTCCTTCCTTCCTTCTTCCCTTCCTCTTTCCCTCCCTTCTCCTTCATACCTTCATAGTTAAGTTCCCAGAAATTGCTCAAGGCACATGAAAGTTGTGATTTTCCCATGATCATGTGGTTAGTAAGCATCAGAAATAGGATTGGAAGCTAAGTCTTTCTGGCTCCAAGCCAAGGATTCCATACACGACATCTGGTTGCCTCTTTATTAACCCTGTAAAAAAAGACAATAAGGTTAGTCTGTCATTACCTGCTCTGGTTCAGCCATGCTTGTTCTTTGTGATCACTGTTTTCTTTTCTAGAATTTCACTCATCATTCCTTTAATGATATTTTCCAGAACTTTGCCAATAGAGGAAGCTAGGTGGCTCAGTGGACTGAGAATCAGGGCTAGAGACAGGAGTTCCTGGGTTTAATCTGGCCTCAGACGTTTCCTAGCTGTGAGATCCAGGGCAAATTACTTAATCCCCATTTCCTAGATCTTACCACTCTTCTTCAGTGGAACCAGTACTTAGTATTGATTCTAAGATGGAAGATAAGAGGTTTTTTTTTTAAAGAACTTTGCCTTTGCCAATAATCAAAGTTAAACTCATTTGCCTATAAGTTTGCAGAATTAGTATCTTTTCCTGTTTTGAAAATCAGGACAATTGTCCTCCAATCTGAGGTACATTTCCCAAACCCCATGACCTTTCAGAGTTCACTGATAATGGTTCAACTATAACAACTGTCAGTTCTTTCAATATCTAAGGATGAAGTTCATCTGGACCAGGTGACTTGAACTCATTAAAGGCAGCTAAATACTCCCCTACTATCTCCTCACTTATCTTGGTTATCAGCTCCCTTTTAGTAATTTTTTGTTCTTTTCTTTCTCATCCAAAGATCATTCTCCATGGCAGAGAAATGAGAAAAATGGGTTAAGTCACTCTGCCTTCTCTCTTTTGTCAGTTATTACCATTACCATCTACTCCTGAGTAAGGCCTTAACCCTTCTTTGATTTCCTTCCTTTGATGAGTTTAATTTGAAATTTGTTAAATCAGAGGGAACAGTGAGAAAATGAAATGGAGATGCCCTGTAGATAGCTGGAAATATTGAAGTAGATCAAGACTGCAGATTTGGATTTCCACTCACCTTCAGAGAGGGAAAAGTTGAAGCCTTAAAAACAGATGAATTTTAGGAGATCATACTTAACTTCTACAATGTGGGAAAATGTGACAGGAATGGCTTCCTCAAAATGTTGAGGAAGTTATAGACAAAGTAAGGAGACAATAACAGGATATGGATGGAACAGAAGGAGCAGAGAGAAGAATTATGAAAGAAGAGGTCAGCAAGACCAAAAAAGAATAAAGGGGAGGTAAAAGAAGGAGGTAAATGTGAGAGACAGATAGGAATGATAGCTTCAAAAAGGTTCTTTGAAAATATTTGCTTGCTCTTCTTTTTAAAATGCCATCGAAAATGAAATGAAAATTTATTTCATTTAGGCAGATTTCAGGTCAATATAAGGAAGTACCATTCAGTCTAATCCTTTGCTTAATAGTTGAATTTCCACTGTAATATCCCTAGTCATTCAGACACTGAACAATTCTGGTGATGGAGAGCTCATTATCTCATAGTAAGCTTGTAGATCGTTAAAACCTTGAGGTATTTTTCATGGGAAATTGTTGTGTGGTGACAGCTCCCTGATCCTTTACCAGTGCACTTGATTATCTTGAAAGTAAGTATATCTTTCTACTTATTCATCTAAAGTTTCAACTTAATGGATTTTACCTATATTATCCTTGGAGATCTTTTTGAAATCTTTGTCTTGGAGAATATGCCATTAAGAGAGAAACCAAGTCACGGCTGTACTTTGCATTACTTCTAGAACGTAGTTCGTGTAATTCTTTACTTGTATGTCTGAATTCATTATATTTGTAATTTCTCATGGTGCAGTAATATTCTATTAAAATTTATGTACCCCACTTTACTTACCCATTCCACCATTAATGAGCATCTACTTTGTTTTTTATTCTTTGCAACCACAAAGATGCTGCTCTGAATGATTTCGTGTACGTATCACCTTTTGTTCTTTTACATTTTTGTGGTAGATGACTAACAGTGAGATTCTGAGTGAAAAGATAAAGGCATCTTAGTTACATTTTGAAAGCATAATAACGAATTGCTTTCCAGAAGAGCTGGGCCTATACATAGCTCCATCATTAGTGTGTTAATGTTCTTTGTCTTACTTGGGTCCTTTCAATATTGACAAGTTCTGTCATCTTTGACAGTTTTCTGCGTGTGATGTAAACCTTCAAGGTTTAAAATTTTAAAAAACTTCTCTTATTATTAGTGACTCAGAAGATTCTTTCATGTATAGTTTGAAATTCTGCCTTGGAGGACTGTTTATATCCTTTGACTGCTTATCCATTGGGGCATGACTTTTGTTCTATATTTATGTTAATTTTCTCCTACAGCTCAGTTATCACTCTTATCAGAGAGAGTTGATGTAAAATTTCCCCTTATTCTATGTTTTCTTTTCTTATCCTGACTGCATTGATTTTATTTGTGCAAAAGCTTTTTAATTCCATTCAATTTAATTTCTGAGATGAATTCTTTTTGTCATTAGGATCCCTTCTTTTTCTAAATGCCCATCAAATAAACCTTTAATAAATAGCACCTGAATTTTACTAGAATTGAAATCAAGCTTACCAGCCTGCCGTTTATATAGTTCCCCCCCTCTATTTTTAAAGAAAACCTATTTGTTCAATATTTGCCTAATGGGTTCTGTAACACTTCTATTCTCCACATTTCCCCCAAAGATTACCATGACTCAGCACTCAGATTGCAATACTTTGTGATGTAGTTATCCAGGGTCACTTAGCTAGGATTCATTGAAAGGTATCTTACTGTTTTCTCATTTTTCTTGGATTTTAATTTCCTGCTATTTTTGTTCTACTGTTTCCAATGTGAGGATCATTCTCTTGGCAATATAGGATCTGAGTATTTCTGACTTTCCTTTGTCCTTTGAAACTCTTTCTCTAAGTTTCTACTAATGAGTTGAAGTCTGGCTTAATTAATCAAGCCGAGTGGTTTGTAACTGGTGGTTACTTCAGCCATTTTAATGGCTGATGAGTATTATATTCTCAATCAAAACAATAAATATTGTCACAATGGATTCTTAATGCTCAGAAGAATATCGAGCTAACTGAACTGGCCTCAATATTAGGGTCATGCTACCTTAATCAACTAAAGCCAGGGCAGGAAAAGATTTCTGCAACCTCCTCCTTTCATTCCATTGAAGGAATTTTAGCCTTGTTGTATCTCAGCTGTCTGTTATCTCAAGTCTACAGCATCCAAATAGAATAATAGGAGCCATTCATGTGTATTTTAGAAAATAAATATTGGTCAATGAAGGCTATTTTTTGTATGTTCTGTAAAAGATTTTGTAGCCTGATAGATAGGGCAGAAATATATTCTGTTCTATCAGCAGGCAGTAAAAAATCTACATAACCCATTATTCCAAATACCCAATTTATGTGAAGAACTAAGCACTGTTGAATTATAAATGACATCTTCCCAATCATAGGCAGGCAAGATCATTTATTATATTAGCCATTTTCTAACAGTAAAATCCACATAGAGCTCACAGAGCAAACCCAATTTGTGGTGTAGATTATTTATAAAGATCTCAAAATGGAAGTCATAATGTAAATGAGAAACAAATGTCATCTCCAAGAATGTAAATTTAATCATGTCAATTAAGAGGCATTCATGGGGTGGTGAAAAGACCTCTGAATTGGAAACCACAAGATCTAAGCATTTTTAGCCTGATTCTGTTTCTCCTACCTGAATGATCTTGTGTCAGAGTCACTTCCTTTTTCTGGGCCTCAGTTTTCCCATTTATAAAAGGAGATTGGCTTAAATAATCTATGTTTTCTTTCCATTCTAAGTCCTAAAATTTATAGTTATCTTTAATACATTCATATGAAGTTATTAGATGGTAAAATAGTTGAGGTGCTCTAGAAAATAATTTAAGTTAGAAGGAACTTTACACCTTAGAATGTTAGAGTTAAAGATTATTTCATTATCCTCATTTTACAAATGAAGGCACTCTAAAAAAGTCAAGGAACTTTCCCTATGTCACATATGGTCATTGGTAAAGACTGGGTCCCATCTCTTCTGACACCTTTTGGTATTGTTCAGTCATTTCATTTTTTCCTAACTCTTCATGACCTCATTTGAGTTTTTCTTGACAAAGATATTGGAATGATTTGCCATTTTCTGCTCCAGCTCATTTTCCAGATGAGGAAATTTAAGCAGAGTTAGATGACTTGTCTAAGGTCACAGCACTAGTTAGTGTCTGGGGCTGGATTTAAACCCAGGAACATGAGTCTCCCTGTCTCCAGATCCAGTGCTCTATTCAATGTGCCACCTACCTGCCTATGTTATTCCAGCATGCTATACTGTATTTCCATTTATCTGCATGTTGTAAGAAACTAAGTTTAGATAGGAAAGGAGAAAAGTTTTCTTGGTAAAAAGTCCCCTTCTCTCATCTCAAGTATGATCTAATTAACCCATTTTGTCTTGGGGAAAATTCCTTCTTAATCAGGGGCTATTAACCTTTTTTATGGCATGAATCCCTTTGTTAATCTGGTGATGCCCAGGGACTCTTTCTTAGAATAATATCTTTAATTGCATATAATAAAACAGCTGAGATTTCAGAGGAAACAAAAATATTTTTTTGAAATGTCCACAGCCACTAATACCTAACTTTGATTCTTTCTGTATCAATCTGGTTCATTCATTCATTCATTCAGCAAATATTTTCTTGATGCTTATTGTTAGGTTTGGCCTCAGAAAGCTGATCTTGGAAAATAAATAGAAATTATGGGAGGAAGATTGAAGCAGTCAGTCAGTAAACATTTCAGAAGCTTCTGTGCCAAGTACTGTGTTAACTGAGGATGTAAGGAAAACTTCTTAATAATTAGAGAAGCTCAAGGGTGGGATAAGTTCTGCTTCAAGAGGTTGTAGATAGCCCAAACCTAGAGACCTGAACATCAGAGACTCGATGACTAGTTACTAGAGATGTTGTAAAGAGGATTCATGTTCAGGAAGATTGAGGCTGGATAAAATGGCTGATGGGGGTTTTCCAACTTTGATTCTGAGATAGTCTGTGCAGAAGTCTGGTTTGGTACTGGAAAAAGAAAACACAATTATAATAGTGAGCTACCAACTGATATCATCAACAATTTAATTATATTTAAAAGAAGGATTAGAAGTTGGTATGTCCCAGATCAAGCTGGTGGTTGTGGTCCTGGACTTTGATGATGCAGGTTCTGGGAACAAGTGTTGAGAAGTGACTGATGAGAAAGACAGTGTTACACAGGACAAAATCTTGTCCCTCGTGGAATTTATAATCTCATAGGATTATGACACAAATAGCATATATATATATATATATACACACACACATACACTCCCATATTATATATAAATATAAGTAAAATGTAGGGGAACTAGAAAGGTACAAAATGAAGGTCTATGTGAGGGGCTACCAATGTGGAACTCATGTTATTCAACCTTATCTTCATCCAATTCCCATCCATAGTTAGAGCAGGGCGATCTCTTCCCACTGCTCTCAGAAGCCACATCATTTCTTATCTTGACGCTCAGCATCAGCCTTGTCCTGTGAGAGACTATAGAGGGAGACTTCCCTTCCCACAGTAGGGCATGGTGGTGAAGATGGGATGGCTAGTATGGGGTTAACAGAACTCTGGTTTCTTATGTCACTGTAGAGTCGAGTGGAAGAGGGCATAGGTCTTGAATCTCGTGTTGGGGTATGGACTCTCTTAGATTTCTCTCATCTGAGTGCCATGGGGAACAAATGGGTGGACTTAATCAATGATATCATCAGAGTCTGCAGATAGCCAGGGTCCTTGGAGGGAGACAACTAAGGGAAGAGAGCCACAATGTCAGTGATGAGACTACCACATGTGTGACAGTGAACCATTTTTGTGCTGAAAGTATGTTGTGTGAGCCTTGGAATAGCAATGCAATTATAATACTCGTAGTTCAGTTGTTCCATCTAGTAATAATTAATAATAAAACTAGCATTTATATAGCACTTTAAGGCTTGGAAAGCACTGTACGTATGTAATCACATTTTGAGATTCTTGTGCTGAGTGTGTTATGTTCTTGGGATTGAGGGGAAAATCCTGGTTTGTGCTCCAGAGACCAGAGACAACATATACTATATGATGGGTGGTTGGTGCTAAGGCATGATGAAGATTTGGTCCACTTTCAGCCTCAGGTTGCCTACCTGGTTACACTGGCTGAACTCATTCTCTCTCTCTAGTAGTTAAGCTGGGCATTAAGATCTGACATCCTAGTGCATGCAGGGGTCCTGGGTTCTCCACTTTAAAAAATCCTTACTTTCTGTATTAGTAACAACTCTAAGATAGAAGGACAAGGACTACGCAAATGGGGTTGAGTGACTTGTTTAGGGTCACATAGCTAAGAAGTGTATAAGGCCAGATTTGAAGCCAGGTGCTATTGACTCCTGGTCTGGTGCTCTATTCATTGTGTCTCTTAGCTGTCCCTCCACTTCCTTTCAGTAGTCTCTCTTACAATGTGACAAATTGTGGTTCTGACACCCTTTCTTAGAAGGGGAAGATTTAATCAGCCAAGGAACATTAAAGAAAGCTCAAAATAAATATATGTGTATACATGCATGATGCATGTGTGTTTGTGTATGTAGGAAGGAGAGAACAACAACATACACAGCAAAGAAGCTGAAGTAACAGCAAATGGTCTGTTCTACCTATTCTCCAAGGTTTGGGGAAACTAAAATAATTACTTAATAGAATCTCACCCTACTTTCCTAGCTCATTGCCACTCCAGTTTTGCATTTGTTAGAATCCCATCATACAATTTGTGGTTGAAAGCAAGGGGCTTAATATTAACTCTTATGATTCAACCAAACCAATGGCCTGGACAGGTCAATGCAGGGACAGCTATCCAGCCTTCTAGGTTTGAGGTAAAGTTATTCTATCCAACTACTGGGTGGCAGGAAATCAGAGATTAATAGGATCAGGTGTGTTCAGGTGCAGCCAGGTCTGAGAAGAACATTTAGTCTGCTGTTGTATGCAGTTTGATATATGGTGGAAGGAGCTAACCATTGGGATAAACTCATAAATGCAGTAGAGGTTGGGAAGCACCAAGTTTAGCACAGTGCCTGCCACACAGAAGGTGCTCAATAAATGTTCATTGACTCTCTGATTGACCAAACTTGAGAGAGCCTGAGAAAAGTACTGCAAGCTGGACATCCAGGTGAAGCGAAGATTCAGAAGCCAAGTCAAGGAGGAGCATTGCATTTGGAGTGCCAGGACCTGAATTCAAATCTTCTTTCCACTATTTGCTACATGAGTGACCTTGGGAAATTTGTTAAGCCTCTCTAGACCTTTATTTCTTCTTCCTTAAAATGAAAGTTTTGGATCTGGCATTGTCCCAAATCCTCAAGCTGATTTTTAAAAGGTGTCCACAAACTTAATTAGTCAGATCAGAAATCTTGGAAGTCTCAATTAACAATCACAATTAAAGAGAGTATGTATTTTATTTCAAGCACTGATTCTTATTTCTATCTCTGATAACAGGATCCCATTGGTCCATATGATAACGATTGGTGTTGAGTGTCCACATAGTACCCATAGTACCATTGTTTTGTATTTTGCTCCTTCTTTCTTGTTTAGTCACTAACTCTTTCCCTCTCTATATATCCGAAAAGTAATTTCTTCTTTGCTCTTCTAATTTGTTTATGATGTGACCTTCTATATTTAGATCAGATTTCCTTTTGTAGTTTTTCTTGGTATATAATGTAAGATGTTAATCCAAACCCAATTTCTGCCAGAGTGTTGGCTAGTTTTTTCAGCAGTTTTTTTTTTTTTTTGGTCTAATGATGAATCCCTCCTCTTCTCTTCCTTCCCCCAGCAAAACTTGAGTCTGGAGCTATCAGAGACTGAGCTTTTCACTTGCTTCTGTATGTTGTATGCCTAATTTATTCAAAGGACTGACTAACTTTTTATTCAATAATAAATCATTTTTATGGTTATTGCTTTGTAGTCCAGTTTGAGACCCGGTACTGATATTCCCCCCCTACCCAACTCCTTTTCACTTATTCTTGTTGTTCTTGAGATTCTTGACCTTTATCCATACAAATCTTGGGATTATTTTTTCTATTACTGGGAAGTTCTGTAATTTTTACTATATTGACTTGACCTCCCCATGAATAATTAAGGTTTCCCCTATGAATTAGGTCTGTCTTTGTTTCTTCAAAGAGTATTTTATAATTTTATTCATATAGTTCCATGGTAGATATACTCCTAAATAATTCTTTCTAGATTTCCCTTTTGGTTTTTGTTGGTGAAATGCATGAATGCTGATTATCTATTTAGATATACTTTGCTGAATTTATTATTTCAAATAATTTTTGATGGACACTAGGATATTGTAAATAAATCATATCAAATGAAAAGTGATCATTTTGTTTTCTCTTTGCTTTGCTTAGTCTCTTGATTTTTCTTTTATTGCTTTGGCTAGCATTTTTAGTACTAAATTGATTAGCAATGGTTATAATGAGTATTTTTGCTTTATCCTTGATTTTTAAAGGAAAATCTCTAACTTTTCCCCCATTGCATATAGTAATGTTTACTACTAAATTTAGATAGATCTTATTTACTATGTTGGGGGAAGGCCCATTTATTTCTTTGCTTTCTATAATTTTTTTTTAACCCTTGTACTTCGGTGTATTGTCTCATAGGTGGAAGATTGGCAAGGGTGGGCAATGGGGGTCAAGTGACTTGCCCAGGGTCACACAGCTGGGAAGTGGCTGAGGCCGGGTTTGAACCTAGGACCTCCTGTCTCTAGGCCTGACTCTCACTCCACTGAGCTACCCAGCTGCCCCACTTTCTATAATTTTTAATGAAACAGGTACTAGATATTTTTCAAAAAAAATTTTTTTAGTATGTATTGATATAAACTTAATGGTTTTTAACACTGGATCTGGAAGCAGAGGACCTACACTAGTATCTTGACTCTACTCCAAATTCTGTGTCCTTAGATAAGATTGTTACCATTTGTGGGCTTCAGTTTCCTTTTCCAAAAAATTATGAAGTTGACTTTGACCTCTAAGGTTCTTTCCAGTTTTAAATCTATGTTTCTATGCCCAGGATGTGGCGGCAGGACACTGGGTTAGAATTTTGGTTGTATTTTCTCATTATATGATGTCCACAACCTGTTTCAACTTTTCTGAAACTCAGTATTCTTATGCAGAAAACAAGATAGATTGCTTGTTTTTACCTATTGTAGTAGTATTATTGTGAGGTTAAAATGCGTACTGCATGTAAACTTTTAATTGCTATGTAAATAGAAGCTGTGATCATTAGTATTTCCTCTCAAGGCATTCCATTGCATGTCCTAGGAGGAAACTATGTCAAAAATGAAGCGTTATCCATATGAATGACTTTGTGGAAAGTCCATCCTGCTCTATTCTAACAATCAAGAATCACTTCAATGGTGACCAAGTGTGTTTACCAAAAGATAAAATATTAATTTTTCAGCACCTAGGGATTCCTGGAATGTCAATTAAAAAAGACCTTACAGGGCAGCTAGTGGTTGAGAGTCAGGCCAGGAGACAAGAGGTCCTGGGTTCTAATCTAGCCTTAGACACTTCCTAGCTGTGTGACTCTGGGCAAGTCATTTAACCCCAATTGCCTATCCCTTACTGCTCTTTTGCAACACACAGTATTGATTCTAAGATGGAGGTAAGAGTTTTAAAAAGAAAGAAGGACTTTCAGATATTCCAGCTATTATCTTAAATCACTTTGATTTCTGGGTTTTAGAAACGTGTATTCTTTAAACTGTGGACCAGATTCTCTCCCCTTAGGATAACATAACTCTCTCAGATATGCAATGGATTCAAAATGCCTCACTCTTCTTTCTTTTCCTCACTCCTCCACCATTCTTTTGGTATCTCCCAATATGTTTTACTCTTTGGATAAGAAAACCTTTAATAAGAAAGAGAATTGCTATTAAAATTTTTATATTATTATCTTTTATTTTTATATCATTTACATGTCCTAAGATATCTCTTCCCTCCTTCCATAAAGCCATACTTCATAACAAATAAAAAAGAAAAATGGAACAACTAAGCAAAAATAAACAACTTAAAAACCCTTACCTGTGTATTGGTTTCAAGGCAGAAGAGTAGGAAGGGCTAGACAATGGGAGTTAAGTGACTTGCCCAGAGCCATACAGCTAAGAAGTGTTGAAGGCATATTTGAACTTAAGACTTCCCATTTATAGGCTTGGCTCTCAATCTTCTGACCCACCAAGGTACCCCCAAGTAAAAAACTTTTCAATCAGATTTGACATCATATGCAATGTTCCATATCCACAATCCTCTACCACTGCAGAGAAGGGAAAGGAAGAGAATTATTCTACTCTTCTCTCAATCATTAAAACCAAATAGAAACTGTCAATCACTTTGGTTCAGAAAAAATATGTAGAAGATGGAACTGGGAATGGGTATCAGGATAAATATGGAAGAAACCCATAGTCTTCTAAGGATGTAATGCTATGGATATCATCAGGAACGAGAACTTTGAATGAGATAAGGAGTGTTAAGAATAGGAAAAAAGATTTTTTTAAAACTATGTTGGAAACTAGAAGAGGCCCATAGAAGAGATAATTTTGCTGGTAGAAAATCAAACCAGGATCTAGCTCATACACAGAACCCTTTGGCTTATTTGTAGAAAATTATTTGTCTGTTGTTTCTCCTGTTAGATTATAAGCTCCTTGAGGGCAAAGATTTTTCTCTTGCCTTTCTTGTAGCTACTATACTTGGTAGTGTGTCTGTAAGTAGTTGATGCTTAATAAGTGTTTATTGATTGGCTGATTGACCTACTTTCCAGGCAGGTACAACTTCTCCACTTAGAATACCTAGGAAGGCTCCTTCTAGGGGAGTCAACATGATACAAAAGGGAAATGCCTTGTAGTAACTGTAGATATTCTGGAATTGGTTCTAGTCTATTGATCATATGGTTGGTAGGAATCTTTTTCAATTGGACATCTAGCCAGAATGGCGTCTTCAAAGATATCTGAGTTAGATTCAGGCTCTTTATTCAGTGACTTTTTCATTTATATTGTTTATCCTTCCTTTTGAAGAAGACTAATGACATCATGGGGTGCTGTCTTGACACGTGCATGAATTGGATCATGCATGAATTGGATCTAAATGAGGCAGAGTTGTACAAAGTTGTCAGCTTCCTGAATCATTCAAATCCAGTGGCAAGACAGAAGTCAAAACAAATGGTGGTGGTCCAGGATACTGTGGATGACCCTGACATCTTCCTTGTCTAACTGAGCTCTAAACATTCCATAGTGTCTACTTTAGTTGCCTTCATGGCCTTTGGAACAAATTGTTCTCATCCACTTATTCTGCCAGAGGATGTCTTTTTATTCTTGGACTAAACACCCCTTAACTCCTCAGTGGGTTTGGGGCCCATTAGTTATCCTGAGCTTGGTTTTGCCCAGTTGTCAAGATGGTTTTACTAGGGTGTGAAGACTGTGCAAGCTATAGATTCTTAGAGCCACAGGTAAAAGTTGGGTGAAAGATGGACATCAAAGGTGGATAGGCATCCCTGAAAAGGGCTTGACACCTCTCATGCCAGAGTATTCCACATACTCCACTCATAGTTTTCAAAGAACCTTTTGAGTCTTCTTCCCATTGGAACCAAGTGACCCTGAGATATGGGCCTTGGTCTATGGCCTCTCCCATTCCATATGAAGGGAGTGGAACCTCTATGATCTTGTGAGTTTTGAGAGTTCTAGAGATCACTTCAACATTCCAGCATTCCAGAGTTCATGTTTGCAGCTAGTACAGTGTTGATGCTCCAAGGGAGAAAGTATAGTGAGGGTAGAGAAGACAAAAAAGAAAAAAAAGTATGGGTACAGTCTTAGGGACTACCCACATAGGAATATCTGTGGAAGGTTGATAATGAATCAATGAAAGTTCCCCATAGGAGCTACTAAATAGGTTGGCAAGCAAATAATAGTCTTGGAAGTCATTTCATTAGAAAAACACCCAAGAGATAGAAAAGGAGAAAGCATGTGATTAATAGATCTGCTGTTCAATAATTAAGCATTGCAGAAAGGTTAAGGATAAGACTGTGAAAAAGGCCATTGACATATTTAAAAGGTTATTATTACAGAGTCATGTAAAATTCTCTAAATCACTATTAATTAGAGAAATGCAAATTAAAACAACTCTAAGGTTCCATCTCACTTCTATCAGACTAACTGTTATGACAGAAAAGGGAAATGACAAATGTTGGAGGATATTTGGAAAAATTGAGACACTAATGTTCTATTGGTGGAATTGTGAAAAGATCCAACCATTTTGGAGAGCAACTTGGAACTGCAAACCCTTAGAACCAGCAATACCACTATTAGGTCTGTATCCCAAAGGGATCAAAGGAAAAGGAAAAAAGTCCTATATATACAAAAATATTCATAACATCTCTTTTTTAGTAGCAAATAATTGGAATTTGAGGGGTGGCTCAGCAATTAGGGAATGGCTAAACAAGTTGTGTTATATGATTGTGATGGAATATTATTGTTCTTTAAGAAATGATGAGCATGATGGTTTCAGAAAAAACATATGAACTGATGCAAAGGGAAATGAGCAGAACCAGGAGACCATTGTGCAGAGTAAAAGACATATTATACAATAATCAACTGTGAATGACCTGGCTATTTTCAACAATACAATGATTAAGACAGTTTTGAAGGATTTATGATGAAAAATACTTTTTGCTTCCAGAGAAAGTACTGATGGACTCTGAATGTACATCAAAACACACTTTTGAAAAACTCTTTTGATTTTACCTTTTTTTTTTTTTTGGTGAGGGGCATCTATGTTCTCTTTTGCAACATGAATAATGGAATTATGATTGCACATGTATCTATCAAACTCTATCAAACTGCTTGCCTCCTCAGGGAGAGGACTAAATAGGGAGGCAACTTTGGAACTCAAAAAGTTTAAAAAATGAATGTTAAAATTTTTTGCATGTAATTGAGAAAAAGATAAAATAAAACATTAAAAAATGCAAAACAAAATGAATTTGTGACATTAAAAACAGAGGTCATTATTGATCTTTGAGAAATAAAAAATATCATATAGAAATATAAAATATCAAAATAATACATACTCCCACTTATATAGGACTCAGATTAAGTGTCACCCCTTCTATGAAGCCTTCCCCATTTAAGTGAACAATTAAAAATATTCTCTTAGTATAATACTAATTTTTAAAATGTAATACTAAGTAGTATTTTAAAAATCAATATTAAATGTCATGAAGGTGGGAAGGATGAGAGAATCTTGTCCCTAATTTCATAAGAATGAGGAGCATAATTGGAAAAGATGAAATTACTATAAATAAATGTAAAATGTTTGAGTTTAAAAAATCAAATGCACTAATACAGGATACAATAAGCACGATTTCACACATTTCACAGGAAAAGACCCGGGAGATTTAGTGGACCACAAATCCAATAGGAATCAACAATATGACATAATAAGCAAAAAGCTTAACATCATCTTGATGTGTTCCAATAATGGTATTGTATCCTACCTATTGTAAGAGATGTTATAAGTGAGATGATAAGAGATGTTACAATTCTGTTATATTCTGACCTACATTAGAACAGTATGGCTAATTTTTTTAGTACCTTATTTGATGAACTACATTGACAAACTAATGCAGGTTCAAGAGATTAACCAATAGAGTGAGAGGGATGCCCATTGGGCCATTTGAGTCTTGATTGAAGAAATAGGAAATTTGGAGAAGTGAAGTGACTCTATGGATAGAGAGCCAGGTCTAGAGATGGTTCAAATCTTGACACTTCCTAGCTGTCTGACCTTGGGCAAGACTATTTAACCCCAATTGCCTAGCCTTTACTACTCTTTTGCCCTGGAACCAATACTTAGCATTGATTCTAAGTATTGATTCTAAGAAAGAAGGGAAGGGTTTTAAAAAAAGAAGTAGGAGACCTTTAGCTTAGAGGAGAGATTTGATAATTGCCTTTAAGTACTTGAGGGCTGTCATGTGGTTTAGATTTATTCTATTTGGTCATGGAGGGTGGGATTAGGAGCCATGGGCAGAAATTATATATAAAGAGATTTGGGTTTAATGTAGGAAAAAATTCCTAGTGACCTACTTGACCCCATTTTTTTGTATCTTCAATGCTTAGCACAGTGTTAGGCGCATAATAACTACTTAATAAATGCTCATTGACCAATTGACTGACACTAGCAGGAAAGGACCTTAGGCATCTCTTTGGGTAATCTTTTGATATTGCCACAGGTATGGGTATTCCTGGGATGGGCATGAGCATATTTTGCTTCCCAGGGATATTGGAGTAAGTCACTCTGTCTATATTCATGCCTTTTCCACATGTTCTCCTTTGGGCAGATTAATTTTTTATGATTTGATTCATGGATAAATATTCTCCAGTCACAATCTGGAATTGTTTAACTTTCCTTGTGATTCTTGCTCTATTTGTAAGCAAAGCACATGAAAACCCTTGCCCAGAAGGTCCATATCTTATTGATCAACTAAAATGGCTTAGTACAAATGGTATTTAAAAAATGAACTGATGATCTTCAAAGCTGACCTGGCTGAAAATGCCTATGCTCTTATAGATTCAAAACTGCAATGGGGAATTAAAATAAGAAGACACATTTCTATGCATGAAGCAGGTGATGGAAAGAGCATTGGACTTAGAGCTAGGAACACTAGGATCAAGTAAAGTTAAATGAGTAATGAGGGAATACAAGGCTGAAAAGATTGGAATTATTACTCCAAACCTCATCTTAATTTTCAGTGAAAAAAGATAGACACTCAATAAGAAGCATTTGAAGTTGCTACCAAAACAAAATGAAATAAAACAAGCAAATAAAAAAAATAATAACCCTGATTTCTTAGCCTTTCAGTCTGGGATTAGGATAGCCAGAATTCTTAGGGCAAGTAGATCTTGGGAATGGGGAGAGTGAATTCTTTAGAGGAGAAATGATGATCTCTACAGTCTGAAAGGTGTTTATATGTGAGAAGAGTGAAGGATTACCCAGTGGGGTTCAGGAGTGCCTGGGCCTCACAGATTCTGCACTTAGGCCAGTGGGAATGTCCCTTGTATATGTTTATGTATTCTTGTTTTCCCCTTAGTCTGGGGTCAGAGTCAGGGGAGTTGTGGCCTTTGTACCCATGCTGTCTGTTGCCTGAGAGCCTATATATCTGTACCAACCTTGTGGCATAGTAGTTCAAGAACTCATTATCTCTGTGATCTTAGCAAGCCACTTATTTTCTCTGAAATCATTTCCTCATCAATAAAAGAGGGACAATGATACTAAATGGGATCTAGAACTGGAAGAGACCCTAGAAACAATATGACTTAATTTCATTTTACATATGAGGAAACTGAGTCTCAGAAGGAGATATTACTTATCTAAGGTTATACAGCTGATAAGAACACAGGTCCAGATTTATCTCAAAATCAAGCATTCATTGCATGACACCATCATCAACCTAAAGGACTTTTGGGAGAACAACTGTCAGACTTAAAATGCTATAGAAGTGAGTTCCCTTCTCAGGGTGGGAATGTCATGAATAATCTGTACAGGATATGCCCAGTATTATATCTTTTCCTTCCTTCCTTCCTTCCTTCCTTCCTTCCTTCCTTCCTTCCTTCCT
>NC_058131.1:107919862-107934957 GCF_016433145.1 Gracilinanus agilis
TATTTCCCACTTTAATATCTCTACCTTGTTGTAAATAAAGCTACTAAAGCTACTAACAGACTCATAGTTTAATTTTTATTTTTTATAAATGGCAACCACAACAACTTTTTTAACTCATAAATTTAGTCAAACCATTTTTAACCCTTACACTTTTCTCTGGGAAACTTCTATATAAGGATCTAGAAAAAAAATCCCTTCACCTATCCATATAAGAACTTTTAAGTTTCCAAAACCTAATGGAATAGATGGGAGAAAATGTGTAGCAATTGGCTGGAGGAGGTATCAACATATTTGGAGGCCTGATATAATGATAACTGATCAGAAGAGAAAGAGTATATGACCAAGATAAATCAGGATAAGCCTAGTCCAGTGATGGGCAAACTTTTTAAAGAGGGGGCCAAAGGAAAGGAAATGCTCATCTGTCAGTCTGTTTCTAAGGCAACTCTTTTGAAGTTTCATCATATTGTATCCTACTCATTGTATTCCATAGATTAGGAATAAGGTTGTGCACTGGATAGAACATTTCAGGGGGCCACATCTGGCCCACAGGCCATAGTTTGCCCATCACTGGGCTAGTCTATAAATAGAAATTCATCAGTAATAATCAAGAGAAAGAATGACAATGAATAAACAAGAAATATACCTCTAATAAATAATATTAAGTAATGGAGAGGGACTGAAAAATTCCAGTGACAAAGAAAGACAATAAAATGCAAAAGAACTCCAGAAATAAAGAGGCAACATCAAGAAATTCCAGAAACGTTCAATAGAAAACTTTATGAATTCAAAAATATAAAGTCTTAGATTAAAATATATATGATATGAATTTTAGCTACAACATTTCTAGGACTTTTTTTCAAGGAATGATAGACAAATTCTTGGTATCTTTGCTTTGCTTTCTAGTTTAATAAATCCAATCAATTTTTAAATGATTTTTGAAATATGCAGTCTGGGATTTTTTGTCATAGATTTCAAGGACTTCAATTATTCTTTTTAAAATGCTATTTTAAAAATATTTTTCACATAACCAAAATTTCTCCTTTCATGACTCCTCCTTACCTAGCAGAGAACCATACCACATATCAAAGATTTGTTTTTCACCCAAGAAAAGAAAAAAATCTAAGCTGATCGAAATTTTGAAAGTATAATTTACAATATAAGCAAAGTTCCACAGGCATAGAATTTCTTCTACCTTTGCAAAGGGGGGGGCAATATCATTTCATATTTCTTTTTCACTTTTCATCAGTTCATGTATCTTTCAATGCTTCTGCACACTCACATTTGTTGTCACTTATGGAATGGTAATATTCCATTACATTTATGTAGCTAGTTTGTTTTGACATTGCCCAATCAAGAGCATACACTTTGTTTCCAGTTCTTTGTAATAAAAAGTATTACTATAAATAATTTGGTGCATATGAAATCTTTTTTATCAGTGTCCTCCTGGAGATATATTTCTAGCTAAAGAATCTCTGGGTCAAAAGCTGTGTACATTTTAGCTATTTAGAAACACAGATTATAACAAATTACTATCCAAAATATTTATACCAATTTCCACATCCATCCATCAACAACCCATTAGTGTGCCTGTCTTTCTACAATATTTCTAATATTAACTATTTCCATTATGACATTTTTGCCAAATTGCTGGGTATGAGGTGAATCCTCAGGGCTATTTAGATTTGATTTTATTATTAGGGATTTGGTACATTCTTTTATATGGTTGTTAATTGTTTGCAGTTTTTTTAGGGGTCTGTTTGCTCATATTTGTTGACCACTTTTCTTTTGGGAAGTGAATTTTAGTCATCTATATTTAGGTTAGTTTTTTATAGATCTTAGATACAAATATCTGAGAAACTTATTACAAAGATTTTTTTCTATTTATCTCCTTCCCTTCTTATCCAAAGTACATTAATTCTCTTTGTGTAGAAACTTTTCAGTTTCATGCAATATAAATTATTTGTTTTATTTTTTGTAGTTGGCTCTCTCACTTGTTAGGTTTCCTACTTATATTTCCTAGCCAGAGCACTAGAAGGGCATATTCATTCTTTCTCTTCTAATTTTACTATTCAGGTCTCTTATGCACTTTAAATTTATTTTGGATTATGTTGTGAAGTGTTGGTATAAGACTAATTTTTAAGAGATTTCTTTCAATTGTTTTCCATTTTCCATAATATGAAATAGCTTATCAAAAAGAAGATCCTTTCAACTTGTTTCTTTGGATTTAATGAATATTGGGTTATTGAATTCCATTATTTCTGATTCTACCTTGTCTAATCTCATCTATTGGTATACTTTATTTTTAAATCAATACCAAATGCTTTTGATAACTGCTATATTATAATATAGTTTAAGGTCTGGAAGGGTTATTTCTCTTTTATTCCTACCCTTTTCCATATTCCTTCAAACTTAGCATGGCCCAGCCATGAGCTCTGAACTATGAGTTCCAACTCAGTAAGCTCCAACTATTTCAGGTTTTTTATTTCTTTGAAGAAATTTTTGTAACTGAATCAACACAAGTGTTGAGCACACCTTGATAATTTGATTCTATTGATTTTTTAAATGATCTCTCTCTGATATAAGTTTCCTCGGCAATTGTTTTATAAATTAGATAAGTTAACAATTTCTTCCATATTTTAAATATTTCCACTTTGTATAAGATTTCATGCTATTTCATGGAGTGATTGATTTCCATTTAATCTGTCCTAGATTTCAATCCATCACTTTGGAAAGGTTTATTAATTTTTCTTCTGTACTATTTTTTTTCCTTCCAGTTCTTTTTTCTAGGTCATTTCCCCACCTTGCATCATTTCTACAATGTAGTCATGTAGTACTTGTGGAAAAACATTTTTTCCCTTTGAATTACTGTTTGCATTTGTCATGGAGTTCCTGGGGTTTTCTTTTGAAGGTCCCCTAGATTCTTTTTACACTTCAGTTAAAGTGGTTGTTTGTTTTTCTTACCAATCTCTTTGACATTAGTAGCTAAATTAAGTCTTTGTTACAGATTCAACCTCTGCCTCCTGTTTCACTTTGTGGGGTCGGGAGAGTGACTATACTTTATTTCACTCTAGATCATCTGGGTTCCTTTGTTAACTTCCATCTCCTGGGGTTAGTCCCCACAAAAAACACCCTCTATCTTTGAAGCTCAAAGTACTTGATCCCTTTTGGTGAACCTAGGCACGTGTACTGGCAAGAGCTACTCCCTTCTCCCTCTCCATGCACACCTGAAGAAATCTTTCATATCACCCTTCCCTCTGCCCAGCAGCCCAATGAGAGTGCTTCTTCCCTTACCTATCTGGGGTAAAAAGTGGGGCTCACATTCAGTATGAGAATTGTAATTTGGGCACTAGGTCTCTAAAAAGCTNTTTTAAATTTGCAAAAGAAATGAGAAAGTCAGCAGGCAATACGCAAATGCTATAAATGTTAACATTGACCTCTATATCATCTATGACCAAATAGTTAACCCAAATTTTGCAATAAGGTACTATACATGTCCCATAAAATAAAGTAAATAATTTTAGACTTCTCTGCTATGAAGGAAGGGCCAAAAAAATGTATCTGTCTATCTATCTATCTATCTATCTATCTATCTATCTATCTATCTATCTATCAGTCTATTTATCTATCTGTCTTTCTTTCTGTCTGTCTGTCTGTCTGTCTGTCTATCTATCTATCTGTCTGATTGATTCAATATGTAACACTTGGAAAATACTCTTCTTACTTGTGGGTCCCCCAAAATATTTATATGAGTTTCAAAATATTCTCCCTCCCTCCCTCCATTCCTTCTTCCTTTACTTCCTTCCTTCCTTTCTAACATCTATGTTTGGGCAGAGATCCAGGCCTTCTGATAAGGTCAGTAATTTCAATCAATAATATACATTCATTTAGCACTATGCGTCAAGGACTGTATTAATGGCTAGGAATACAAAGAGTCAAAAGATAGTCTTTGCCTACAGGGAGCTGGCATTCTAATGGGGGAGATGACATGGGAACAAATATATACAAAGTCAGCTATATAAAGAATAAATGAAAAATAATTAAGAGAGGGAAGGTGCTAGAATTAAGAGGAAATGAGGAAGGCTTCCTGTAGATGGGAGAGTTTTATTTGGGACATAAAGGAAACTAAGGAGGGCAATAGATTGAGCAAAGGAGATACAGCTTTCCAGTGAGGAACTCATCTCATTCTATTGAAAAAAAAATTGAGGGAAATCTCCAAGTGAGCTCTCTTCTTCTCTTCTCCTCATTGCACATCCCTCTGACATCATTCCCCATATGTATGTGTTACTCTTACCACTAGAAGCTATGTAATATTATGTTTGGAGGGTCATCCTTGGGTCAGGAAGACCTGGGTTCAAGTCATGCCATAATATATTACTTAGCAAGTCACTAAATTTCTCAACACCTTTGGAAACTCTCTAAGATTACAAGTTGCAGGGAAAAAGTGCTAATCTGATTTGGTGAAGGAAGTTCTTCACTAGAGGGTTCCTTATACTGAAGAAATCATAGGACTGGGCCATAAAAAAGCTACAAAAATGTAAGCTAGTACATCCTCATATAGCCAATGAAAAAGCATAAAGCCCTAGAATTTCTCACAATTCTTTGTAATTATAAATAATTCTACCTCTGAAGATATGCAACAACCTTATGAATCTGAAAGAAAAATTAGTTGGAAAGATTTTTGATATGAGGCTTACCCTTATAAAAGTGTGTCACCAACTAAAAGTAAACTAGATTCTCTAAACCAGGAGTTCTTAGCCTAGAGTTTGTGAGCTTTTAAAATTTTGTATTTTGATTTACTGTTTCCAATGTAATTGTGATTTATAAATAGTTCATTATGGTGCTTTTTATTTTTTATGGATTTAACAAAAAACTATTCGAAGAAGGGCTGTGTCTATAGGTTTCATCAGACAGTCAAAGGAACCTATGCCATAAAAAAGCTAAGAATCTTTATTCTAGATGAATTCAATTAAAGGTAATTATTACTTCTTTAGAGACACCAAAGAGGTTTAGAAGTCTTTAATATAAAGAATGTCACTTAACCTTTGTGTGCCTCAATTTCTTCAACTGTAAAATGGGAATAATAATAATACCAACTCCCATAGTTGTGAACAGCAAATAAAGCACTTAGCACAGTGTCTGGCACATATAGCATACATATATATGTATATGTATGCATATACATATATTAGTTATTATTACATTGTTTAACAAGTTCTGTAATAGGTCATGAATTAGAGTAGTGTTCCTATATCATTCATTGTCTAGACTTTAGACAGACACAATCAGTGCATGTAATATCCTCCTCCTTCCATTTTTCAAAAAATACTTTCACTATACTAGATTCCCCTAGAATTCCAGATTTAAAATGGACAGCAGAGTCGGGGGTTCCATTTCCTCTGCTACCAGTGCACCTTGGAGAAAAGAGCAAAGAAAGTAATTATTGACAAGGGTGCAGCTCTTGTTGACCATGTAACACTGAAGTATCTTTGCTTATATTGTATTCTGTGTGTAAGGCATTGAGTAGTTTAGATGTTGTCATTGTTTAGTCCTGTCTCATTCTTCTTAACCGCATGGACCATAGCAGGCCAATACTGTCCATGGGGTTTTCTTGGTAAAGATCCTAGAGTGTCTTCTTCTTCTCCAGTGGATTAAGGCAAACAGAGGTTATATGTCTTGCCCATGGTTACACAGCTAGAAAGCATCTGAAGCTAAATTTGAGGCCAGGTCTTCCTGATTCCAAGTTTAGCATTATCCACGGAGCCATCTAGCTACCTCCAGGTAGTTTATAGCACAATCTAGAGAGCAATACTAAACAAAGGACATACATAACAGAAGGAAAGATCAATAAACAAAGTATGTTCAGAGTATGTCCACTCCATATCCATAACACTCTACCAGAGTGATGTCTTACCTGCCTTTCATGCATAGTCAGCTATAAAATCACAACATAAATGCTAATTAGAGAAGACTACCTTAGAGGCTTAGATTCTACCTATTTAAATATCCTGTCTATAGGTATCTTCAGTGAGAAGTCTTTTGAGTTTATTCACAGGTTTCAATGACATTTCTGTCTTTCACCCATTCTATACCCTGTACAATTTTTTTCTTTTACTTTTTGTTGAATTTATCCTTCTAACTTCAGCTTTCACGTCTTTGCAAAGTCTGGTCTTTATGCCTGTAATGCACTCCCTCACCATTTCTACCACTTAGAATTCTCAGCCTCCTTCAAGGATCATCTCATCTCTCTTCCTTTAACCCTGGTAGAATATGGGTTTCTTGAAGACTAGCTCTGTTTTTCATTTCACTTTTGTAGTTCCAGTGCCTAAGAGAGAACATTGCCCATAATAGATCCTTAATAAATGCTAATTGATTTGCATTAGTTCTCTTAGAGGCAGTTTGTTATTGGACTTGACTTTAGGCCCAGGTTTAAATTCCACCTAAGACTCTTGCTAGCCACATGGACCTTGGAAAGTTCTTTAATTTCCCCTGTGGGTCAGTATTATTATCTCTAAAATGAAAGGATTGGACCTGATGGCATTTAATATTCCTTCTAAATCTTAGTCTATGATCCTATTGAAAATAGCTATGCCTTCTTGATCACACTGCTCAATTGCTCTGCCTCCCTTGTACTAACAAGAAAATAGAGACAAGATTTTCTTTTTTAAATATTAATCAGTCTTAATAAAGTAGTTCATTTGAAGCTACACTTTCCCAGGCCACTGGGATCCTTTTGGAAAAAGTCATTTGTTAAATTAGCCCTCGACACTGAAAAGGTTAATGTTCACAGCAGTGGGACAAAATCTACTCATTTTAAGATTTTATGTGTTGGCACCAATTGAGAATGTTTCTGTCTGTCCCTCTAGGCCTTTTTGTCAAATAGACTCCAACTTTCCTCAAAGGATCTTGTTTGCCTTGCTCTGTAATGTTGGCAGTTCTCAAGACCCTTTAACATTCAGAGCTGTGGTTTCTGTGAGAAAACACTGAAATGGGGAATTCTCTATGACTGATGGATTCCCAAAATAGAAACTCACTAGTCACTGCTACCACTTTAAAATGAATTTCCAAAAGAAAATACTCTTTGGACTATACATAACATTATGTGGAAGTGACAGGTCAGGCTGTTCTTGTGGCAGTCTGGGTCAGCAAATTTTATAAAAACTGCTCAGCATTTTTAGATTTTTCCAAGAAGGACAACTGCCTTCCTTCTTCCTCTCAACCACTCCCATTTCTTTCTGAATTATGAAGAAATAGAAAATTGTGTTTAGACTAAAATTTAGCTAGTACTAAATTTACAGAATGTTACTTCTACTTCAACTTATCAGTGGTAGAATGGGGGAAAGTATTAGAATTAGTATCAGACGTCCAAGGTTTGAAACCAGTCACATGTATGTACCCAGTTAAACTCTCCCAGCTTTAGTTTCCTGTCTGTGAAATGGAAGGTGTTCAACTGGATGATTTCTAAGAGATTTTCAAAGCTAAATCCCATGAGTCAATATTCAGTGGTATGGGACTTCCTCCTACTAATACAATAATAAGAATTTATTAAATATATATTAAGGGTGGCAGCTAGGTAGAGCAATGGATAGAGTGCTAGTCCTGAAGTAAGGAAGACTTGAATTCAAGTATGAATTTAGACAGTTACTATGTGACCCTGGGCAAGTCACTCAATCCTGTTTGTCTCCATTCCTCATTTGTAAAATGAACTGGAGAAGGAAATGGCAAACCAATCCAGTATGTTTGCCAAGAAAATCCCAACTAAGGTCATATGCATAGTAACTTGAAGCTACTTACCGCCACTGAGGGAAGGAGGCAGGAACAGATGACAGTACTGCTGAGAGGACAAACCAGAATTGGGAAAGGACTTCTTATTTGCCTGACCTTTGAGGTCTCTAAAATTAGATTTCTACTTGGGAAAAATGACTTAAGAATTTTAAACGTTTATTTTTTCCCCTGCCCTTGGGTAACATGATTTTAATTAAAAGAAATACCAGGGAACTTTAGTCCTATTTCACCTGCTGTCTGCAGAGGAAAAGACATTGAATGAGGAGTCCGCAAAGCTGAATCTGTCTGCCTTAATCCTGCCAACACTGAAGCCACATCTCCGGATAAGGTATCTATCTATAAAATGAGCTCTCAAGCAATGAACATATTTGATAGAATCTAGGGGTATATAAACTGCCAAGCTCATTCAGTCCATCCAATCTTCTTGCTGATAAAAGAGGAAGTATAAGTGCCTACTGGATACTCATGGCATATAAACAAGTCCCTTAATATTCTAATTCTCTTCTGGCTTCACTCAGAAAAAATAGTCCTGAAAGAGACAGGAGATGGGTCTGAAGCTGGCTCTGCACACAGAAGCATTTTGGTAAATGCACTGGTTGTAACCTAAGCCTCTCAGGTATTTAGCTTCCTTTCCAGCATGAAGAAGTTCTAAGTCAATCAGTTATGGTTCTAATTAATTACACACCCACCTAAATCCACAACTGGCAGAGAATGGGAGGAAAGGAAAGGAAAGGAAAGGAAGACAGAGAGGAGCACAGAGAGAAAGAAAAGGAAGAGGGGGAACAGAAGTGGGAAGAGAGGAGATAGAGCAACAGTAGCAGAAGGAGAGAAAGAAGAGACAGGAGCTGAGAAGAGGAAGGAGCAGAAGGAAGAGAGGAGAAAGGGGAGGAATGAGAATAGAACCAAGGAAAGGAGGAAGGAGAGAGGAGGAGAAAAGGAGATTCAGGGGAAAGTATATGAGGAAGTAAAGGAGGGAACAGGGGGAAGGGATAAAAGAAGGGAGGTGAGGAGAGAGAGGGTCAGAAACTAGGAATTAAGTGGAGTAAGAAGAGACAGGGAGGGATAGAAGAAATCTGGAGGAGAGTGAGGAGTGGCAAGATACTGGGGAAGGAAGGAATGGAATTGAAAAAAAGAGGAAGGGAGGAGGAGGCTGGGAGATGAAAGAGATGGGGAATGGAAGGAAAAAGAGGAGATAAGAAATGGAGGAGAGAAAGAAAAAAGCACAAAAGAAGGAAGAGGAGAGAGAGAAGGCTAAGAGAGAAGAGGGGAAGGAGGAAGAAAGGGGAAGGAGAAGAGTTGACTGTTAAGAGAGGAACCAAGAAGAGAAAGGAGGTTGGGGAGTGAGGCAGCAACACTCAAACAGGAAATGTTCAAATGAATTAATCAGACTTGACCAGGTTTCATTCTGCCACGGTTTTGTAAAATATATTTTCCTGTGGCATGAGAGGCTAGAACTTTGTTCCACTTCTGGGGAAGAAAACAAACAGGAAAAAAACAGGCTTTTATTTTCAGTCATTCATCTGGTAGGTTTATTTGTCTCCCTGTTGTGTCACATTTGTGTGTTTTTTAATGGCAAAAGGAGTGAGGATGCTTATCAGTTTAACAGGCCTTCTCCTCCATAAAGGTTAGCTTTATTTAATCTGTCTTAATCAGGTAATGCCTTTTTCATAAGTCACAGAAAAACACAAGAGAAATATTTTGCCTTCTGTTCTCTTTCCCAGAGTGGGATTCATGGATATTTGTATCCCTAGAAGACCTGCCTGTGGACTGGACTGAGGATGTTAGAATTGGCCTGACTACAGAGGCAGAGAGGGGAAGAATTATAGAAACTCTTATATTTATGTTGTCACCTCTTCCCTGCTTCCACCCTATTGCTTCCTTAAAAATTCTTCCCAGATCCCAGCTCTAATGAAACTCCAGTCTTACAACTGAAAACTTGAGCTTCCAACATGACAGTGCTCCTTACTCAGTCATACTGACTTGTACCATACTGCCTAATATAAAAGGGAACTAGCTTGGACTCAAAAGTCCTGGGTTTGAATCCCAGCTCTGCTATGAGCCACAGCTAGTCTCAGCCAAGCTTCTTAATTAGTCCATCAAGCTGTATTTTACTAAGTCCTTGGCATGGTGCTATAAGCTAGGCATACAAAGACAAATCAAAACAGTCCCAGAAGAAACTGACACTGGAGGAGGACTGAAGAGGAATAAAATATATTTACATATATGTGTTTACATATATGTATATATGATACACACAAAAGACTCTTTGGAGTTCACCCTTGAAGTAAAAGCAAAGCCCCTTTTTAGACCCCAATTCTTCAATCCTATGATCTTTCCTTTCTTCAACTATATCCCTAAATCCTCAAATTTTCTGTACAAAGAAATTACCATCCCAATGGTTTCCAATTCAAACCTCCACAAAGAGTATCTTTCTTAGTGGTCTTCATCTAACCAAGTTTGATCTGTACTTCATAGATAAACTAATTAATAATAATAACTAACATTTACATAATGCTTTAAAGTTTACAAATTGTGGTAGCTGAATGCAATGCACAGCTAATTAGTACAGGGAATAGAGTGGTAGAGTTAAGAGTCAGGAAAAGATAACTTCAAATCTGAACTCGGGACTAACTAGAAAAATTGCTTAATCTTTCTGTGCCTCAGATTTCCTCATCTGTAAAATGGGGTAATAATAACAGTCATCTCCCAGGGTTGCTGTAAGGAAAAAATTAGACAACATTTGTAAAAGACATTGTAAACCTTCAATCACTATGTAAATACTAGCTATTATTATTAATATAACTGCCCCATTAGATATGATAAATATGAGGAATTAAAAGAAAAATAACGAAGACATTAACTAAAACAGAATAAATTTAACATGGAAAATAATAAGTGTAATAACAATAATAATTTAAATGAAAATGAATGCTATGTAATTATAATAGCAATCTCAACTCCAGGAAAAATATAAGAAAACTCACTTTCTTCTTTTCATTAGAGAGATGGGGATTCTGGCTGCAAAATAACTCTGGCAAGGTAATGGTGCTTGTGCCCACACAGAGAGGGCTCTGTATGCCCTCTTTAGCATGTGTGCCATAGGTTCACTAGCATGGATTAAGATCCTACAAAGTAGCATAAAGCTAGGCACATGGTATATATATTCCACAAATGTTTATTAAATCAATTTCAAATTTCATTTTTATATCTTTTTGAATCAAATTCTTATTTCTTTGTTCTTGAATTTAGAGGGTTCTTAAATTCAGGGAATCATAAATTCCTGTGCCAACCTGGCAAAATACATGGACTCCTCAGAATAATGCTTTAAAAAACATAAAATTAAATATTTAAAATTTAAAAGGAAACCAATTTTATTGAACTATAATTATCAATTTTTAGAAAATTTGAACAGACTCTAGCTTAAGAACCCCAGCTCTAGATTCTTTAACTAATCTTTGAGATGTTAATTTCCACAAAATTCTAAAGGCAATCATGAGTAGCAGTCCAGCTTGACTTTCCATGTTAAAGGCTATATTTTTAAGGAAAGACACACGAATCGAACCTTGGCAAAAGACAGCTTGGTGACAGAGCCTAAGGGCAGACTAAAATTAAACTAAATCTCCTCTCACTTAGCAGCCTAATGAGGATTTGAACCCAAGTCTTCAAGGAATTGTCAGTTTAAGTGGGTTTTTATATGCGGAAAGCACGTTTTGGTTTCAAGAGACACTGAGCAGGAAAGCTGCAAGCTGGAAATGCGGATGGATGGAAATCACTTACATCTGTTCATTCTCAACTTTAGTCCCTACCCCCACTCCCCAGGTGCCAGAAAATGGTGCATCAATTTATAACAACCAAAGGGTGTTGAGGAAAAGCTCCAAGTTTAGGTTAGACTGAGGAATGAGACTGCAACTCAGAAGGAGGGTTAGGATTTGCAGGGGAATGAAGGAAGTCAGAATGATAAATGCAGAGAAATGAAACATTGGGCTTAGAGATTATTCCAGCAGCGTGGTGAAATGAGGCTCATGGGCATGGAGAAATGAGTAGTACAGAAATTAGAGTAGTCACTATATTTCATTTTTCTAATTCCTCACTGACTCACATTCTGTCAACAGCTCCCACCAAAGATGGCCAAATTAGTGTCAAGAATTTAAGCTCAGAAATTTAGAGACTCCAAAGAATAAATGTGTTCAGTTATTTCTGTTTATTTATATGCAAGTGAGATTTGCTTTCCAATCACAGGGCAAGGAAGTAAAAGGCCCAGGGCCTGGTATAAGGTCTATATGTAATTGAGAAAGTAGGCAAGTTTTGTTCTTGAAATGAAAGTGCTCACTCATGCTACTGGGTACAGGGTACTACTGGGGTAAAGGACAAACATGAGCTTTTGCCCTGTCAAATGTCCTCAATCCACTATATGAAATGTTACTATTCATCAAGAATGCCAGACATTTTCCTATGATTCCCTTTGGAATAAGATATGATTTTTCATCATCACCATGAGTTTTCTGTGTGTGAGTATGTGTGTGCATACATGTGTGTTTGGGGGAGGGATAGCAGAAGGTAAAATCCACTGCAGAATTTCCAAACAGAGCTGGTGCTGACCCTAGCCAAGTGCTACTAAATAAGCTTGCTTGTGCCATCTTCTGGAAATTTTAATAAATTGCATCCATGAAGAAAGGATCATAGGCTAATAGGATTTTGGAGTTGGAAGGGACCTGAGATCATTCATAGAATTTTAGACTTGGAGATGGAATTTAAGTGACATTGTGTTGTATCCTCTTAATTTTACAGTTAAGCAAACTGAGTCCAAGAGAGATCAAGTGATTTGCCCTAGGATAAACAGCTATGTTGCAGAGCTGGGATTGGAACAATCTGAATATCCTCATTTTATAGATGAGGAAACTGAGGCATAGAATCAGGAAACTCTTTTCTCACATGATCACACAGTTATAAAGTGGAAAGGAGAATAACTCCTTGCTTTTTCGCTCCCTAAGATTGTGGAGAAGGCAATTTTCTTCTCCAGAAATGAAAGGCATAAAACATGAAAGGGCTATCATTTTGACTGTTGTAATCTAATTTATTTACTTTTCTGTTGTTAAGAAGCCAGTTTGACTATCCAGGAAAGTTTGTTTTCATTACAATTTCAAGATAGAGAAAACTTGTGATAATAGTACAGTGAAGACTTTCTCTCCTTTATCAAGTCCCAAGAAGAGCTCAAGAATGGATGTCAAGTAATTGTTAGAAAAGTTTAAGTTGAAATCCTAGCTTTCCCACTATGTTAGCTGTGACCTTGAAAAAGTCACTTCTCCTTAGATCTCAGTTTGCTCACGCGTGTTTCTTATGGATCGGCACCACATAGCTGTAGGCTTACATGGACTGGGTTAACTTTTTAGGGGGTTCTCGAAAATTATTTTTCTTGGATTTATTTTCTCCCTACCCATAAAATGCCTACAAACATTCCCATTTCTCCCCATCCTAAAAAAAACAAAAAACAAAAAAAAACAAAAAACAACTCACTTGATCTGACATCCACAGCTAGTTATTATCCTATATCTGTCCTGTCTTTCTTGGCCTAAGTCCATGGGAAAGTCTTCCACATTTGGTTCTTCTACTTCCTCTCCTCTCCTCTTGCTCTCTTCTAAACTTCTATAATTTGTCTTTGGCCCTCATTCGATCAAAACTTCTCTCCCAAAAGTCACCAATGATATATAAACTGATACATAAAATCTAGTGGCCTTTTCTCAAACTTCATTTCCTTTTTACCTCTCTGCAATCTCTGACACTATGGATTACTTTCTTCTCCTGTATACCCTCTCTCCTCTATACTTTTGTGATGCTGTTCTCCCCTTACTCACCTATCTATTCCTTAGGTTCATTAGTTGGATCTTTCTCCATGCCATGCCTAACACCATGGGAATTATCTAAGGGTCTATCCTGAGCCCATTTCTCTTCTCCTTCTATATTCTCTCACTTAGTGATCTCATCAGCCCCCTCCCCAGTTTTCATCTCTATATAGATGATTCTCACATCTATTTATGTAGCCCTACCCTCTGGCCAGACCTTCAGTCTCCAATCACTATTTAACCCTGGTTTTCAGTAGACATCTCAAATTTAGTACATCCAAAACATAACTCAGTGTCTTTCCTCAAAAGACCTTACCTCTTACAAATTTCGAGAAAGGATACACCGTCCTTCCAGGTTCTCAGGCTCAGAGCCTCAATATCATCCTAGATGCCTCACTCACCCTTACTCCATATATACAATCTTGCCAAGACTTGTCATTTCTACCTTCATAACACTATTCTTATACATCCTCATCTCTCTACTCTCAAGCTAGACTATTGCAATAGCCTTATGGCTGGTCTCCCAACCTCAAGTTTCTCCTCATTTTAATACATCCTGCACTCAGCTGTCAAAGTGATCTTCCTAAAACATCTGTCTGATTGTTATGGGAGGAAGTCTGACCTGGTTCATGGGCAGATTCACCCAAAGAATTATAGGCTCACTACATGAATATTATAAAATAGAGAAATTTATTAGGAGAGAGGATAATATGGCCTGAAATCAAGGTGGAGGCTGTTTCTCTCAAATATGGGAGAACTGAGTTTACATACCTTTACAGGCAAAGATAACTATATGACATGTGACATACAAGGCCAGAAAACTGGGGTAAAGTGGGGAGAGGCTGAGGTTTAAAATGTTGTCTATCAGTATACATGCAGAACTCAAAAGTATGGAACTTGCATGCCATCTTTATTCACTCATCAGTGAACACACCAGGGGTGGTGTGTTCTGGCCATACCACATTTCCGAGGTCAGTAGATCAAGGAGTCTTTCATTCATCCCTTAGAATTTCTAGATTTCCTGCATTTTACTAGATGACCATGTTACTCTCCCTACTCAGTAAATTCCAGGGTCTTCCAATGATCCCCACTCCCAGGATCAAATATAAACTCCCCTCTTTGCCTTTTAAAGTCCATACCAGTCTGGCTGCTTTTTAGTCTTCTTATACTTTTCTTCTACATCCTCCATGAACCAGTAACTCTGGTTACATAGTAAATACTTGAGATGTTTGCTGACTGACTCAGAATATTAGTCTGTGTATAGGACTTCAATGATATTGATAAAAGCAAACCCATTTCCCATTCAAGCTCTTAAAGGAAGAGTGCATTTCATATAAATGCATTTCATATAAAACCACCTTTACTCTCTTACTTGCCCATTGTATTTTTTTAAAACCCTTACCTTCCGTCTTAGAATCAATGCCATGGAGAGAGAGAGAGAGAGAGAGAGAGAGAGAGAGAGAGAGAGAGAGA
>NC_058131.1:107935347-107945415 GCF_016433145.1 Gracilinanus agilis
AGAGAGAGAGAGAGAGAGAGAGAGAGAGAGAGAGAGGCAGAGAGACAGAGACAGAGACAAAGACAGAGAGACAGAGAGATTTAATCACAGTCCCAAATAGGGTCTCACCTCCACCAAAGTGAATTAATTAATATCAGTGTCATGCCATTGCGTTGATCAAGCACCTTGAGTCAACTTTCTCTACATGTGCAAAATGAGAAGGCTGTACTCAAAAACCCAGCTTTGATAGTTTATAATTCTCTAAGACAATGAATACTACAACTAGGAGTCCTTACTTGCTTATACTCATTTCTTATGTTTGGGTCTTCAGAGGAATCATAACATCTTAAGCCCCAGGAGTTTAGAGGAGGGAAGCATAGCCATCAGTCATCTCTCAAAAGATGGCTTCACCTAAGGATTCATTCTAATTAAAAGTAGTGAAATTATCCTACAGAATCGCCAGCATTTGCCTATCATATAATCATTTAGAACTCAGTGAGACTAAAAAAGTCATATTTAAACTTTGGGCTTTTATTTCTTAATGGATAGAATGAGTAGGTTGGGCCAGGTGACCTCTACTGTTGCTTCCAGTTCTGAAATTCTACAGATCATAATATTAAAGTGAGGAAAATCAGTTAGATTGTATTATTTTTTATCAATATTTCTAGGTGAATCCATTCATTTCCTTGGGTCCCACCCTCTGAAGGTCAGGCATTTTTTTCTGAAGGGCATAATAAAATATAAACTTCAGCTCCCATGCCATATACTCCTTATCTAGCTGAGTCAGGGCTCCTAACTTTTGTTTACCCCATAAACAGAAGTCAATTTAAGGTAAGGCCATTTCAGGGAATTTTCTTGCTTTCTTACCTGCATCTACCCCAACCCCCACTACCATGAGGAAGTAATGGGGGGAGCTGAAAACTCTTGGCCTACCTTTTCATTAAAATGTCTACCAATCAGGGTTGTCTTACCTTTGCCAAAGGAAGTCCAAGTAATGTACTGTAAGGCCAATCAGAAGAAGGCACATGTAGACATAAAAGAAATGGTAGACTCTTACTCTAGGTCTTTTGACACAAAATGGAGGCAAGATAATTAGACCCCTTTGTTACTAGGTTGCATGCCCCAGCTTATAAAGGATATCATGCTTGGAGAATTACCCGAGTCTGCCCTTTGTACAAGTCTTGTCACTCTAAGAAATACAAGATACCTGAGAATTCATCCTATCTAAACCTGTCATTTTATAGATAAGGAAATGGGAAATTATTTGTTCGAGGTCTTGTAAATATTTAGTTACAAGGCCAGACTATTTTTTAACTAAACCCTTTATTTAAATCTAAGATCATAAAATTGGACCTTTAATCTGAAAAAAAGGCTCTTTAGTTCAAAATCTTCATTTTACATATGAGGAAACTGAGGGCCACAAAGGTTAAATCTTTGCTCAGAGCTTCACAGGTAGTAAGAGTAGAATTCTAGTCAAGTTCTTTTGATTTTTAAACCAGTTCTCTTTCTCCTCCATCATCTTGCCTTCCTGTCTTATAGATGTAGCAGAGACTCCTGGATTTGGAATTTAAATATCTAGTTTTGAATCTTTGCTTTATCACTTACTGGTTGCTTGACTTTGATCAACTTATCTTATTTTATGTTTTTAAACCCTTACCTTCCTTCTTAGCATCAATTCTAAGAATTGGTACCAAAGCAAAAGAGCAATAAGTGACAGGCAACTGTGCTTAAGTGACTTGCCTGGGTCATGTAGCTATGAAGTTTCTGAGGCTGGATTTGAACCCAGGACCTCCCATCTCCATGCCTAGTTCTCTCTACAATAAGTTACCTAGCTATCCCTGTTCAAGTCATTTTAACATTTGATCCTCAGTTCTCATATCTCTCAAATAGAGAAAAGAATGCCTATCTCTAAAAAGTTGTAGAATCATGGAAGTTTACATTTTGAGAGGCCCTAAAGGATATCTAATCCACTCCATAATATTGAGTACTGGTAAATATATACTGACTTCAAAGTCTAGTACAGTGGGCTCTTAAAAATCAATCTGTAAGGCTTCCAGGTTAAAATAGCTGCAAAGTAAAAAGCACCTGCTTGACTTCTCCTAACCCACACATACAGGACTCCTCAAGAGGACATCAAAACAAATCCAGATGAACGAAGGGACCCCACAACAGGGCGCAGCAATGAAGGTACGTGAAATTGGGGCATTTCCATGCTATAAAGGGGTGAAACAGCTCTCACTAAAATGGGAGCTGAGCAACCCCCTACCCCCCCACATACCACCTACAGTGCCAAAGCCAGCTCAAAAGACTTAGAGCAAGTTTGGGGCACCCATTAAGTTCTTGACAGCTACCTGGGGTCACCAGGGCCTGTTCCTGAGAACAGCAAGACTTAAGACCCCAAGAGGCTAAAGAAAACACAGACTTTGAACACAGACCCTGAGCACAGGCACGACCTCAGATACTGAGTGCAGGCTTGGACAAGGACGCTGAGCTCAGGTGTGGACCTTGAGTGAGGACCCAATGAAGAGGGGTACATGACTGCGGAAGCAGCACCCTGAGACTATTAAAGAAGCTTCAGGCAGAAGAACAAGCAAGGGGACCACCAGGAGGCTTGACCCTGAGAACAACTAGACCTGAGACCCCAGGAGTCCAAAGAGTGCAGACAGACCCTGGGCGTGAGGATAAAGCTGAGAGGGCACTGGGATAAAAATGGCAAGCCAGACTCAGGAACTCCAGAAGAGAAAGATCAAGAAGAAACCTTTAAAACTGGACAACTTTTACACAGAAAAAATCCAGAAAACAGAGCAAATAGCAGAGGAGAACAAACAAGTAACCATATCCAAACCTTCCCCCCAAAAATAAAAATGGGTCACAAGGTCTTAAAGAGTTCAAATCTGAGATTATGGGAAAGATGGAAGAGATATGGCAAGAAAATAACAGTTTAAAAAGCAGAATGTCACAATTGGAAAGTGAGGCAAGTAAATCGAGGACCAGAAATGACCAGATTGAAATGGAAAACCGAAAGATTATAGCTGAAAACCAGTCTCTAAAGGTTAGAATTGGGCAAGTAGAAGTCTATGATCTCTCAAGACAGCAAGAACAAATAAAACAAAGTCAAAATGGGGCAGCTGGGTAGCTCAGTGGATTGAGAGCCAGGCCTAGAGACAGGAGGTCCTAGGTTCAAATCCGGCCTCAGACACTTCCCAGCTGTGTGACCCCGGGCAAGTCACTTGACCCACATTGCCTACCCTTACCAATCTTCCACCTATAAGTCAATACACAGAAGTTAAGGGTTTAAAATTTAAAAAAAAAAAGTCAAAAGACTGATAAAATAGAAAAAAACATGAAATATCCCTATGAGAAATTGATAGATCAAGAAAACAGATCAAGAAGAGACAATATGAGAATCATTGGTCTTCCTGAAAAAGCAGAAATTAATAGAAATTTGGACTCCATACTAAAAGAAATTATTCAGCAAAACTGCCCTGAAGTTCTACAACAAGAAGGCAACATAGATCACCCTCTACACTAGACCCTGAAAAGACAAATCCCGGGAATATAATAGCCAAATTCAAGAGCTTCCAAGTAAAAGAAAAAATATTACAAGAACCCAGAAAGAGACAATTCAGATATCAAGGAGCACCAATCAGGATCACACGGGATCTGGTAGCCTCCCCGCTAAAAGACGGCATGGCCTGGAATATGATATTCAGAAAGGCAAGAGAACTGGGTCTACAACCAAGGATCAACTATCCATCAAAACTGACTGTATATTTCCAGGGGAAATATAGGCATTCAACAAGATAGAACATTTCCAAGTATTTGCACAGAAAAGACCAGGACTAAATGGAAAGTTCAATATCCACCCACAAAAATCAAGAGAAACATGAAAAGGTAAATAAACAGAAGGGAAAGTAAGAAAACTCATATATTTTAAATTTGCCTCTTTAAGGGCTTCAATAAGATCTAATTATTTGTATTCCTATGTGGAGAAATGTTATGTATAATTCTCTGTGGTGAACTCTATTCACTATTATAGTATTCACTATAATAGAAATTAGAAGAATTATTCATAGGGAGAGGTTGGAATACCAAATGGTCTAAGATAATATGGGGGTGGGAAAGAGGGGGTGAATAGTAGAGGACACCAAGAGAAACTTGAATGAATAAAAAAAATAGCATATTCTATTACACCCAAAGAGCACATGGGAAGGGGAGGGGATGAATACTGTTATAAGAAGGAGAGGAAGAGAGCATTAAGAGGTAATATTTAAACCTTACTCTCAGTGTAATTAACCCTGAGAGGGAAGAGTAGCTATATCCATTGGGATATAAAACTCTATCTAACCCTACTGAGAAAGTCAGAAGAGATAAACCACGGGGAGCAGGGGAATGGGGAGGTCAAAAAAGGGAGGAGAGAAGAAGGGGGAGGGAATTCATTAGTCCTTTAAAAATAAAAAGAGTGGAATAATAAGGGAGGGGTTAGAAAGGGAAGTTAATCAAGGGAGGGGATAAGGGATACCATATTAAAGTAAACCACTGGTTTAAAAGAAAATAGTATAAGAAGAAGGGGTAGGACTAGGAGAGGATACCAAAATGTTGGGGAATACACAACTGATAATTATAACTCTGAATGTGAAAAGGATGAACTCGCCCATAAAATGGAAGAAAATAGCAAAGTGGATTAGAAACCAAAATCCTACCATATGTTGTCTACAAGAAACACATATGAGGTGGGTGGACATACACAAGTTTAAGGTAAAGGGGTTGAGCAAAACCTTTTGGACTTCAAATGAGAAAAAGAAGGCAGGAGTGGATAATCATGTTTTCTGACAAAGCCAAGGTAAAAATTGATATGATTAAAAAAGACAGGGAAGGTAATTACATCCTGATAAAAGGCAGTATAGACAATGAGGATATAACAGTGCTCAATATGTATGCACAAATGGCATAGCATCCAAATTCGTAAAGGAGAAACTGGCAGAGCTGAAGGAGGAAATAGATAGTAAAACCATAATAGTGGGAGATCTAAATATTCCTCTTTCAGATATAGGTAAATCAAATCAAAACATAAATAAGGAGGTAAGATAGTTGAATGAAGTCCTAGAAAAATTAGATTTAATTGATATGTGGAGAAAAATAAATAGGGACAAAAAGGAATATACCTTCTTTTCAACTGCACATGGTACATTCACAAAGATTGACCATGTAATAGGGCATAGAAACATTGCAAACAAATGCAAAAGAACAGAAATAATAAATGTAACCTTAGATCATAATGCAATAAAAATAATAATTAGTAAGGGCACAATGACAGGCAAATCAAACACTAATTGGAAATTAAATAATATGATTCTCCAAAACCAGCTAGTCAAAGAAGAAATCATAGAAACCATCAACAATTTCATTGAACAGAATGACAATGATGAGACATCCTACCAAACTCTGTGGAATGTAGCTAAGGCAGTACTCAGGGGGAAATTTATATCCTTGAGTGCATATATTAGCAAATTAGGGAGGGCAAAGATTAATGAATTGGGCATGCAACTTAAAAAATTTGAAAGCGAGCAACTTAAAAATCCCGAGATGAAAACTAAATTAGAAATACTAAAAATCAAGGGAGAAATTAATAAAATTGAAAGTAAAAGAACTATTGAATTAATAAATAAGACTAGAAGCTGGTATTTTGAAAAAACAGATAAAATAGACAAAGTACTAGTCAATCTAATAAAAAAAAAAGAGAAAGAAAACCAAATTGACAATATCAAAGATGAAAAGGGAGACCTCACTTCTAATGAAGGGGAAATTAAGACAATCATTAAAAACTATTTTGCCCAACTATATGGCAATAAATATAGCAATCTAGGAGATATGGATGAATATTTACAAAAATATAAATTGCCTAGATTAACAGGAGAAAAATAGAATACCTAAATAATCCCATATCAGAAAAAGAAATTGAACAAGCCATCAAAGAACTCCCTAAGAAAAAATCGCCAGGGCCTGATGGATTCACAATTAAAACTAGATCTAAACAATTGGAAAAACATTGATTGCTCATGGGTAGGATGAGCTAACATCATAAAAATGACCATTCTACCCAAATGAATTTACCTATTTAGCGCCATACCTATCAAACTATGAAAAAACTTTTTTACTGAATTAGGAAAAACTATGACAAAGTTCTTCTGTAATAACAAAATATCAAGAATATAAAAGGAAATAATTTAAAAAATGTGGGGGCAGCTGGGTAGCTCAGTGGAGTGAGAGTCAGGCCTAGAGACAGGAGGTCCTAGATTCAAACCCGGCCTCAGCCACTTCCAAGCTGTGTGACCCTGGGCAAGTCACTTGACCCCCATTGCCCACCCTTACCAATCTTCCACCTATGAGACAATACACCGAAGTACAAGGGTTAAAAAAATGTGAAGGAAGGGGGCCCAGCAGTAGCAGATATTAAACTATACTATAAAGCAGAGGTCATCAAAACGGTATGGTACAGGCTACAAGACAGAAGGGAGGATCAGTGGAATAAAGTTAGGGTAAGTGACATCAGCAAGACAGTGTATGATAAATCCAAAGAGCCCAACTTTTGGGACAAAAATCCACTATTTGACAAAAACTGCTGGGAAATTTGGAAAACAATATGGGAGAGATTAGGTTTAGATCAACATCTCACACCCTACACTAAGATAAATTCAGAATGGGTGAATGACTTGAATATAAAGAGGGAAACTATAAATAAGTTAAGTGAACACAGAATGGTATACTTGTCAGATTTATGGGAAAGGAAATATTTTAAAACCAAGCAAGAGTTAGAGAAAATTACAAAATGTAAATTAAATGGTTTTGATTATATTAAACTAAAAAGCTTTTGTACAAACAAAAACAATGTAACCAAAATCAGAAGGGAAACAAAAAATTGGGAAAAAGTCTTTACAACAAAAAACTCTGACAGGGGTCTAATTACTCAAATATACAAGGAATTAAATCAATTGTATAAAAAAATCAAGCCATTCCCCAATTGATAAATGGGCAAGAGACATGAATAGGCAATTTTCAGATAAAGAAATCAAAGCTATCAATAAGCACATGAGAAAGTGTTCTAAATCTCTAATAATTGGAGAAATGCAAATCAAAACAACTCTAAGGTATCACCTCACACCTAGCAGATTGGCTAAAATAAAAGAGGGGAGAGTAATGAATGTTGGAGGGGATGTGGCAAAACTGGCACATTAATGCATTGCTGGTGGAGTTGTGAACTGATCCAACCATTCTGGGTGTCAATTTGGAACTATGTTCACAGGGCTATAAAAGAATGCCTGCCCTTTGATCCAGCCATATCATTGTTGGGTTTGTACCCCAAAGAGATCATAGATAAACAGACTTGTACAAAAATATTTATAGCTACGCTTTTTGTGGTGGCAAAAAACTGGAAAATGAGGGTATATCCTTCAATTGGGGAATGGCTGTACAAATTGTGGTATATGCTGGTGATGGAATACTATTGCACTCAAAGGAATAATAAACTGGAGGAATTCCATGTGAACTGGAAAGACCTCCAGGAATTGATGCAGAGAGAAAGGAACAAAACCAGAAGAACATTGTACACAGAGACTGATACACTATGTTAAAATCAAATGTGATGGATTTTTCTATTAGCAGCAATGAAATGACCCAGGACAATTCTGAGGGATTTATGGAAAAGAACACTACCCACATTCAGAGAAAGAACTGCAGGAGCAGAAACACAGAAGAAAAGCAACTAGTTGAACATATGGGTTGAGAAGGATAATGATGTGGGATGTAGACTCGGAACTACCACACCAATACAACTAACAACAATTTGGAAATATGTCTTGATCAATGTAAAAATGCGCATCAGCCATGGGGGGAGGGGGGGGAGGGCAGAGGTGAGAATGAGGTGAAGGGGAAAGTAAGAGCATGAATCACGTAACCATATTAACTTTTCTAAAAAATAAATATTAATAAATGTTAAAAAAAGATTAAAAAATAAAGAGAAAGTGAAATTGCTAAAAAAAATCAATCTGTAATTTTCTACAAATAATCCCTATAGGAATATTATGTATTTCAGTGAGATTAATGCATCACAAAGAGGTGTCTCCGTGTCTACTATGAGGCAGAAGCAGTGTTTATTGGTCAGTTTGATTTGTACTGTTTCAGCATTCTAGGCTATTTTTGAGGCTCTGGATAAGCTTTCTTTTTCTTTTTTTTTTTTTTTTTTTTGCTTTTCTTAAAAAAAAACACCCTTACCTTCTGTCTTAGAATTGGTAGTAAATATTGGTTTATTTGAATATTTAATAATAAATAACTAGTTTAATAAATAGGCATGATTTTCTATCCACTTAGCCTCTTATTTGCCTCTGGAGAAGTTTTCCAGTGTCAGCTCTAAGTAAATTTGATTGTGTCCTGCTCTAACTTCTTCCATTTGCAATTTGTCAGAGAAGTTAGTCTGGTCCAGATTTTACCACATATTAACTTCCCATTGGACTTTTAAAGGAGGAAATTAAATTGCTTGTTAGAAAAAGTTAAAAGGTACGCATTTTAGCCAATTTGGCAATGGTGTTGCTGACATAGATGAAATTGGTTTCCACTAAAACATACCCAATATGTGGTCATTCGATCTTTGCCCAAAGACCTCCAAAGAAGAAGAATCTTATGAGGCAATTCAATGTACTTTGGGATAACTTCAACTTCAGGGAAGCTTTTGTTGATATCCAGACTAAATTTTTCTCTTTGCAAATTGCATCTATTGCTCCTGTTTTTCCCTTCCAGGATGAAACAAACACAGTAACTATTTCCCCTTGTGAAAAGGAAATTTAACCTTCCACCTTTCCACTATGGATGCCTGGTATGAAGTTTAAACCCTGTTAGAAGTGAAGACTGTGTAAGGGAAATCATTGGGTAAAGTTAGTCATGAAGGTAGAATAGCAGCCAGAAAAATGGAGCAATGGAGTCAAGAATATCACCAGACAGGGGGCAGGGTGATTTTCCCTGCAATAGCACCTGAACTGCCCCTCTTGGGTGGCACAAACAATATAAAGAGTCATGGTTGGCTCTAGAGACATCACATGTGAGAATTAGTGGATGGAGACTAGGTTTGATAAACTGAGGCAAGAGTGGATTTTTTTCACTCTTTACTTCCATGTTTGGTGCTGTTTGTACTACTTTGTGAGCGTGGCTAAGGAGGTCCACATGGTGGCCATACATTTAGCAAGCTAAATGTAGCAATAAGGAAAGTATCATGTATTTCTCTCCTATTTTTCCATCTTTTCTCCTACTATTTTTGATCACTCTTACATTCTCTTTTAGATAGAATCATATCTAGAATTCCTCCTTTCTTGTTATTTAACTTTTTGATGGATTAAACTATAAATAAGACAAATCAAGAAGTATTAGCAACTCAGTTTTTGGAAGAGAGAAAGAAGAAAAGAAAGAAGGGAAAAGGAGAGAGGCAGATAACAGGTAGGCAGAAAGATAAAAAAGCAGAGAAAGACAAATATACAAAGTAATAAAGATAGAGAGAAATGGAAGCAAAGAGAAATGAAGACAGAGACACACACAGAGAAAGAGACTGAGAGATACAACAGATGTCTGGATAACAGAAGTCTCTCACTGTTCTATTATAGCTCTGCTAGGCTTGAAATCTATTTACTAAACTCATCTATTTCTTCTTTGGGTCTAAGTGGTCTGCAGCAATGTACTTCAATATATATTGTACTTCTCTATGTCCAGGTGTTTTATAGTAAAGTACTTCAATAACCAAATTGCTTTTCTTTCTCCCTCCATTTATCTTCCTACATACTCATCATGTGTCCTTATCTGGTTCCTTGATGTCTTCACATGAGGATATCTTCTTAATAGTTTTACACAGTTCTTCCTCCATTTACCTATTTTATTTCTTTTGAATAAAGCATATCATTACAGAGACATATTTTAGTCATGGGTTTCATCTCACTCAGTCAAAATACTGTTAAATCAAATTTGTGTCCTTACATCACAACTTCTAATTCTTCAAGGTTTTTACTTAAACTTTGAATACTTGTGTGTGTGTGTATATATATATATATA
>NC_058131.1:107945915-107947528 GCF_016433145.1 Gracilinanus agilis
GTAATTAGACCCCTGTCAGAGTTTTTTGTTATAAAGATTTTTCCCAAATTTGTTGTTTCCCTTCTGATTTTGACTACATTGTTTTTGTTTGTACAAAAGCTTTTTAGCTTAATATAATCAAAACCATTTAATTTACATTTTGTAATTTTCTCCAACTCTTGCTTGGTTTTAAAATCTTTCCTTTCCCAGAGATCTGACAGGTATACTATTTTGTGCTCACTTAACTTATTTATAGTTTCTCTCTTTATATTCAAGTCATTCACCCATTCTGAATTTATCTTGGTGTAGGGTGTGAGATGTTGATCTAAACCTAATCTCTCCCATATTGTTTTCCAAATTTTCCAGCAGTTTTTGTCAAATAGTGGATTCATGTCCCAAAAGTTGGGCTCTTTGGGTTTATCATACACTGTCTTGCTGATGTCATTAACCCCAAGTCTATTCCACTGATCCTCCCTTCTATCTCTTAGCCTGTACCATATTGTTTTGATGACTGCTCCTTTATAGTATAGTTTAATATCTGGTACTGCTAGGCCCCCTTCCTTCACATTTTTTTTCATTATTTCCCTTGATATTCTTGATCTTTTGTTATTCCAAATGAAATTTGTTATAGTTTTTCCTAATTCAGTAAAGAAGTTTTTGGGTAATTTGATAGGTATGGTGCTACATAGGTAAATTAATTTGGGTAAAATGGTCATTTTTATTATGTTAGCTCATCCTACCCATGAACAATTAATGGCTTTCCAATTGTTGAGATCCAGTTTTATTTGTTTGGAAAGTGTTTTGTAGTTGTTTTCATATAATTGCTGTGTTTCTTTTGGTAGATAGATTCCCAAGTATTTTATATTGTCTAGGGTGATTTTAAATGGTGTTTCTCTTTCTACCTCTTGCTGCTCTAATGTGTTGGAAATATATAGAAATGCTGATGATTTATGTGCATTTATTTTGTATCCTACAATTTGGCTAACATTGTTGATTATTTCTACCAGCTTCTTAGTTGATTCTCTAGGATTTTTTAAGTATACCATCATATCATCTGCAAAGAGTGATAGCTTAGTCTCCTCATTGCCTATTTTGATACCTTCAATTTCTTTTTCTTCTCTAATTGCTATTGCTAGTGTTTCTAGTACTATGTTGAATAATAGAGGTGATAATGGGCATCCTTGTTTCACTCCTGATCTTATTGGGAAGGCTTCTAATTTATCCCCATTGCATATGATGTTTGTTGATGGTTTTAGGTATATACTGTTTATTATTTTTAGGAAAGGTCCTTCTATTCCTATACTTTTCAGTGTTTTCAATAGGAATGGATGCTGTATTTTGTCAAAGACTTTTTCAGCATCTATTGAGATAATCATGTGATTTTTGTTTCTTAGACTGTTGATATGGTCAATTATGTGGATGGTTTTCCTAATGTTGAACCAACCTTGCATTCCTGGTATAAATCCCACCTGATCATGGTGGATGATCTTCTTAATTACTTGCTGGAGTCTCTTTGCTAGTATTCTATTTAAGGTTTTTGCATCTATGTTCATTAGGGAGATTGGTCTATAGTTTTCTTTCTCTGTTTTTGGTCTACCTGGCTTTGGAATCAGTACCATATTTGTGTCATAAAA
>NC_058131.1:107947617-107948199 GCF_016433145.1 Gracilinanus agilis
TGTTTGTTAGACTGTTGATATGGTCAATTATGTGGATGGTTTTCCTAATGTTGAACCAACCTTGCATTCCTGGTATAAATCCCACCTGATCATGGTGGATGATCTTCTTAATTACTTGCTGGAGTCTCTTTGCTAGTATTCTATTTAAGATTTTTGCATCTATGTTCATTAGGGAGATTGGTCTGTAGTTTTCTTTCTCTGTTTTTGATCTCCCTGGCTTTGGAATCAGTACCATATTTGTGTCATAAAAGGAATTTGGTAGGACTCCTTCTTTGCTTATCATATCAGATAATTTGTATAGTATTGGGATTAGTTGCTCTTTGAATGTCTGATAGAATTCACTTGTGAATCCATCAGGCCCTGGCGATTTTTTCTTAGGGAGTTCTTTGATGGCTTGTTCAATTTCTTTTTCTGATATGGGATTATTTAGGTATTCTATTTCTTCTGCTGTTAATCTAGGCAGTTTATATTTTTGTAAATATTCATCCATATCTCCTAAATTGTTATATTTATTGCCATATAATTGGGCAAAATAGTTTTTAATGATTGCCTTAATTTCCTCTTCATTAGAGGTGAGGTCTC
>NC_058131.1:107948288-107961945 GCF_016433145.1 Gracilinanus agilis
TTTCTGATATGGGATTATTTAGGTATTCTATTTCTTCTGCTGTTAACCTAGGCAATTTACATTTTTGTAAATATTCATCCATATCTCCTAAATTGTTATATTTGTTGCCATATTATTGGGCGAAATAGTTTTTAATGATTGCCTTAATTTCTCCTTCATTAGAGGTGAGGTCTCCCTTTTCATCTTTGATACTGTCAATTTGGTTTTCTTCTTCCTTTTTTTATTAGATTGACCAGTACTTTGTCTATTTTATTTGTTTTTTTCAAAATACCAGCTTCTAGTCTTATTTATTAATTCAATAGTTCTTTTACTTTCGATTTTATTAATTTCTCCCTTAATTTTTAGTATTTCTAATTTAGTTTCCGTCTGGGGATTTTTAATTTGCTCACTTTCTAATATTTTGAGTTGTATGCCCAATTCATTAATCTCTGCCCTCCTTAATTTGTTAATATATGCACTCAAGGATATAAATTTCCCCCTGAGTACTGCCTTGGCTGCATCCCACAGAGTTTGGTAGGATGTCTCATCATTGTCATTCTCTTCAATGAAATTGTTGATTGTTTCTATGATTTCTTCTTTGACTAATTGGTTTTGGAGAATCATATTATATAATTTCCAATTGGTTTTTGATTTGCCTGTCCAGGTGCCCTTATTAATTATTATTTTTATTGCATTATGATCTGAGAAGGTTACATTTATTATATCTGCTCTTTTGCATTTGTTTGCAATGTTTCTATGCCCTACTACATGGTCAATCTTTGTGAATGTACCATGTGCAGCTGAAAAGAAGGTGTATTCCTTTTTGTTCAAATTTATTTTTCTCCATATATCTATTAAATCTAATTTTTCTAGGACTTCATTCATCTTTCTTACCTCTTTCTTATTTATTTTTTGGTTTGATTTATATAGATCTGAAAGAGGAATATTTAGATAACCCACTAGTATGGTTTTACAATCTATTTCCTTCTTGAGATCTGCCAGTTTCTCCTTTATAAATCTGGTTGCTATGCCATTTGGTGCATACATATTGAGCAATGTTATTTCCTCATTGTTTATACTGCCTTTAATCAGGATGTAATGACCTTCCCTGTCTTTCTTAATCATATCTATTTTTACTTTGGCTTTGTCAGAAATCATAGTAGCCACTCCTGCCTTCTTTTTCTCATTTGATGCCCAAAAGATTTTGCTCAAGCCCTTAACCTTAAATTTGTGCATGTCCACCCACCTCATATGTGTTTCTTGTAGACAACATATGGTAGGATTTTGGTTTCTGATCCACTCTACTATTTGCTTCTGTTTTATGAGAGAGTTCATCCCATTCACATTCAGAGTTATAATTATCAGTTGTGTATTCCCCAACATTTCGGTATCTGAAATGTTCTACCCCTAGTTCTACTCTTTCTTCTTACACTATTACCTTTAAACCAGTGGTTTGCTTTAAGCCAGTAACCCTTGTCCCCTCCCTTGATTTACTTCTCTTTCTACCCCCTTATTCTCCTCTTTTTATTTTTAAAGGCCTAAAGAATTCCCTCCCCCTTTTTCTCCCCTCACTTTTTCAACCTCCCCACTCCCCTGCTCCCCTTGGTTTATCCCTTCTAACTTTCTCAGTAGGGTTAGATAGAGTTTTTTATCCCAATGGATAATATAACTACTCTTCCCTCTCCGAGTTGATTACACTAAGAGTAAGGTTTAAATATTACCTCTTAATGCTCTCTTCCTCTCCTTCTTCTAATAGTGTTCATCCCCTCCCCTTCCCATGCCCTCTTTGTGTGTAATAGAATATCCTATTTTTCTTATTCACTCAAGTTTCTCTTGGTGTCCCCTACTATTCACCCCCCTCTTTCCCACCCCCCATGTCATCTTAGACCATTTAGTATTCTGTCCTCTCCCTATGAATTATTCTTCTGATTGCTATAATAGTGAATACTATAATAGTGAATAGAGTTCACTACAGAGAATTATATATAGCATTTCTACACGTAGGAATACAGATAATTAGATCTTATTGAAGCCCTTAAAGAGGCAAATTTTAAAAATTATGAGTTTTCCCCTCTGTTTCTTATTTGCCTTTTCATGTTTCTCTTGATTTTTGTGGTTGGATATCAAACTTTCTATTTAGTCCTGGTCTTTTCTGTGCAAATACTTGGAAATCTTCAATCTTGTTGAATGCCCATACTTTCCCCTGGAAGTATATAGTCAATTTTGATGGGCAGTTGATCCGTGGTTGAAGGCCCAGCTCTCTTGCCTTTCTGAATATCATATTCCAAGCCTTGCGGTCTTTTAGCATGGAGGCTGCCAGATCCTGTGTCATCCTGATTGGTGCTCCTTGATATTTGAATTGTCTCTTTCTGGCTTCTTGTAAGATTTTTTTCTTTTACTTGGAAGCTCTTGAATTTGGCTCTTATATTCCTGGGGGTTGTCCTTTCTGGGTCTAGTGTAGAGGGTGATCTATGGATCCTTTCAATGTCTATATTGCCCTCTTGTTGTAGAACTTCAGGGAAATTTTGCTGAATAATTTCTTTTAGTATGGAGTCCAAGTTTCTATTAATTTCTGCTTTTTTTTTTGGGAAGACCAATGATTCTCAAATTGTCTCTTCTAGACCGGTTTTCTTGGTCTGTCACTTTCTCATTGAGATATTTCATGTTTCCTTCTATTTTATCAGTCTTTTGACTGTTTTATTTGTTCTTGTTGTCTTGAGAGATCATTAGCTTCTAATTGCTCAATTCTAGCCTTTAGGGACTGGTTTTCGGCTATAATCTTTTGGTTTTCAGCTATGATCTTTTGGTTTTCCTTTTCAATCTGTTTCAATTTGCTTATCAGTTCATTTGATTTCTGAGCCTCACTTTCCAATTGCAAAATTCTGCCTTTTAAACTGTTATTTTCTTGCCAGATCTCTTCCATCTTTCTCAACATCTCAGATTTGAACTCTTCAATAGCTTGTGACCAGTTTTCATTGTTTTGGGAAGGTTTGGATATGATTACTTGTTTGTCCTCCTCTGTTGTCTGGATTTTCTCTGTGTAAAATTTGTCGAGTGTTCCAGAGTTCTTCTTGATAATCTTTCTCTTCTGGGCTTCCCGATTTTGGCTTGCCATTGTTGTTAGCCCAGCGCCTTCTGCACTTTATCCTCACACTCAGGGTCTGTCTGCACTCTCTAAGCTCCCGAGGTCTCAGGTCTCATTCTTCTCGGGGTTGAGCCTCCTGGTTGTCCCTGGTCTGCCCCTCTACCCGAGGCTCCTTCAACAGTCTCAGGGAGCTGCTTCCACAGCCATGCTCCCATCTGCACAGTGTCCCCACTCGAGGTCCAAGCCTGCACTCGAGATCCTTGTCCGCGCCTAGGGCACTGCCTTCACCCGAGCAGACGCTCAGGAAAGTATGTGCGCATTCTTTAGCTTTTTGGGGTCCCAAGTCTTGCTGCTCTCAGGAACAAGCCCTGGAGCTGCCAGTGACTTAATGGGTGCCCCAAACCTGCTTTAACTCTTGTGCGCTGGCCTCTAAGCTGTACGTGGTGTGGGGGGTGGGAGAGGGGGCTTCTTCCTCTCGCGTTTTAATGAGAGCTGTTTCACCCCTTTATAGCGTGGAAATGCCCAGATCCCACGTACCTTCAATGCTGCACCCTGTTGTGGGGTCCCTTCATTTGTCTGGATTCGTTTTTATGTCCCCTTGAGGAGTCCTGTATGCTTTGGTTAGGAGAGATCAAGCAGCTGCTCCTTACTCTGCCGCCATCTTAACTGTAAGTCAATATTTTTTTTTTAATTTGACAACTCCAACAATTACCATTCCTGTCTTAAACCAACTTTGCCAGTTTTCTGGGTATGCGATCAAAGCCCAGGGTAGTTTTTATTTGTATTTTACTTGCAATTATTAGTGATTTGCAACATTCTTTCATACAGTTGCTAATGGCTTGCCATTTTTACTTTGAGGACTGTTTTCTTCATATCCTTTGGTAGCTCTGATGAAATCAGATCTCTACCATAAGTATTTGATAAGATTTTTTTCTAGTTAAACATTTCACTTCTTAACGTGGTCACATTCATTTTGTTTATGAAAGTTTTTCAGTTTCTCACAATTAAAAGTAATTCACACATTAAAAAGCATTCTTTGCTGCATTTGCCTTTATCCCTTATATGAGTAAAAATTCACCCAGTGCCATAGCTGTGGAATTTTTTTATGGAATGATCTATTAAAGATCTATTATAGATCATATTCAGCTGAGCCTAAACCTTATTTCTCCCATACTGCTATTCAGTTTTCCTAGCAATTCTTGTCAAATACAGAATTCTTCCCTATGTAATTCATGTGTTCAGATTTACCGAGCCCTGGGTTACTGAATTTAATAATTTCTGATTCTTCCTCATCTAGACTCTTCCATTGATTAGATTTTGCTATTTTTTAACTGATGCCAAATGGTTTAGATGATTGCTACTCTGTAATATAGTTTGGGGTCTAGAATTCCCCTTTTCTTCCTACCTTTTCCCATCATTTCCCTGTGTGACATTCTAGATCTTTTGTTCCTTCAGATGAATTATATTATTATGAGGGAACAATTTCAGTAACTCATTTGGGACCGAAGCCAGATTAGAAGCAACTGAGAAGTGAATGGATGGTGAGGAAGGGAAGACATCTGATGTCAACAATTTTTTCAAGAAGTTTGGTCATGAAAGAGAGGAAAGAGATGGTGCTATAGAATAGATGAAGGAAGGTTGGAGGATTTGGGGTTGGTTTGTTCCTTGGTTTTTAAGGATTAGGGCAATGTGAGTGTATAAGCAGGATTAGTGGCCAAGATAAAGCAATTTAATAAAATGCCTGTGGAACTGAATCCAGTGAGCAGAAAAAGACAACATTCATACAGTGTCCCAGATGTCTTGGTGTGGATTTTAAGCTCCTAACTCCACAAAAAAATGTTGGGACATCCTGTACAATTCTTTAAAGTTTGAGAGGCACCCAGTTATGCTCACAACAACCCCATGAGGTAGATCCTACAGATATTCTTAGCCCAGAATTTTACAGATGACAAAACTGTCTTAGAGAAAAATAAATGGTCACACTCATGGCCGCCCAACTAACCTAAATGTGTGTGTGGTGGGGGGGGGGGGGTGAAATTTGAACTGAGGTAGGCAAGATATCACTGAAGCTATGTTTTAGGAATGTTAGTCTGATTTAGGGTAAAGAATAAATCAGAGTGTGGGAGTCCAGCTAGGGGACTGACCCAGGAATTCAGGCCAAGCTATTGAGGGTCTGTTAAACTGGATTTAATCCAGTGAAGAGGGAAAGACTGAACATTTATACAAGGTGCCCCAAAAGACTTAATGCTGGTTATCTTCTCTGTCCTGAATTCTTACCCTTATTCCCAGGTAATATAGGTTGCCTTCCTCATTGGTTCCATGGAATAATAATGATAATAACTAATATATACATATATATATATATTACTTTGCTATTATTATTTCATCTGACCCTCCTGATAACCCTGGAATGTGGGTACTATTATTATCACCATTTTACAGATAAGAAAACTGAGGCAGGCAGAGGTTAAAGGACTTGTCCAGAGTCACACAGCTAGTAAGTGTCTGTAGCCCAATTTGAACCCAGGTTTCTGACTCCAGGTCTAGTGGATCTATCTATTGGATTGCCTCATTGCCTCATAAAAGAAGAAAGAACAGGAGCTAACTCCAAGGAGCATTCTGGTCTAAGAATTGTAAGCCACAAGATTTAAATTCAAGAGAGATCTTAGAAATCATTTTTACCTTCTCTCCCATTTTACAGAAGAGAAAACTGAGACTAAGAAAGGAAAAGTAGCTTGGACCAGATCTCACAGGCTCTGAGAGAGTGTATAGACTCAGTGTTAGAGGTAGGACCCTTAGATGAAGGAGAATGTCTTAAGTACAGCCAGGGGCATTTGCAGCACTGTGAAGGCCCCAAGGAAAGGCAGGATAGGCAAGAATGGCAATAAAGAGTAATGAGGACAGGATTAAGGGTAAAGGACATTAGGGAAGAACTAGACTCAAATGCCAATAGCAAAGAGCAGCCACCAAATATCTGGTCACTCCCATTATTTTTTATCAGCCACAGATCCTGCGTCTCTCCAAAATCAAGTGTTCAGATGTGAGCTCATCATCTGGAGAGTGCCAGTCACCAAAGAGTTCCTCTGCCACTCTGAACATAGAGATCACAGAGAAAAGAGTGGCAGGGATGCTTTAGGAGAAGCTCAATCCCAAAGGCATGGAAATTCCCAGACCTGAGAAATTTTTTTCTCAGCTAAAACACTGGTGAGTGTAATGGAGGGTGCAGGTCTTGGAGTTAGAAGTCCTGGTTTCTCATCTCAGTTCCCACTGTTTTCTGGGAAAAATCACTTTCTGGGCCTGTTTCCTCCCCTGTAAAATTAATAGACTGGATGAGATGATCTCTAAGGCCCCTTCCTGTTCTCTGGTCTCCTTACACAGAGTTGGCAATGGTGGGGGGCAGCCTATTTCATGCTAGCGGCCCCACAGATACTCCTAAGAGTCACCTTCCTTTTTTATGGCAAATTCACAATGATTATCTCATTAATTTTTCCTGAACAATTAAGATGAGTCAGGCAATGTTTTCCCAGTGAGGTGAGGTAACCCTCTTAAGGGCAGGGTTTGTTTTATTTTCCATTTGGGGTCTCCAGAGTTTAGCACAGGGCCTGACATAGAACAAGCACTTCATAGAATTTTGTTGATTACTTGAATCCATGCAACAATTCTTCATCTGTCTGAAAACAGCTAGCATGTTTGCCTCCTGCTCCCACTCCAGGCTTCTCTTCTAGAAGCTAAACACCTCCATTTCCTTTATCTGACCTTCATATGGCACAAACAAAAGATCTTCCATCATTCTGGTTGCCTTCCTCTGGCCACTCTCCAACTTAGTAACATCTCTAAAATGTGGTGAACACAAAACTCCAAATGGGGTCTGATCAAAACAGAGCACAGGGCATTTTATGGTTGTTGTTCAATCATTTCAGTCTGACTTCATGATCCCATTTGGGCTTTTCTTGGCAAGGATACTGGAGTAGTTTGCCATTTCCTTCTCCAGTTCATTTTATAGTTGAGGAAACTGAGGCAAACAGGATGAAGTGACTTGCCCAGGGTCACACAACTAGTAAGTGTCTGAATTCAGATTTGAACTCAGGAGGTTGAGTCTTCCTGACTCCAGGTCTGGTGCTCTATCCACTGTGCTACCTTGCACCATCTAGATCATCTCTTTATTCCTGTGAAAGGGTGTGCCTCTAACCCCCTTCCAGATCTCTGCTGGCCATAGACTGCATCTGAATAATCTAGGAATGTGGTTCGACTAGGAGAAGACACAGTGCTCTTGCTTTCTCTTTTTAATTTGTCCATGTGCCTTTTCCTGTTCATTCATCTACCTGAGAGAAAAAACAATGGAGGAACCTTGAGCCCCAGAGCAAATGACCATTGCCTGGTATATAATCCAGCTTTCAAAGATTAACAATGGGAGATCTGTGAAATGCTCATGATAAACTAGAGTTAGGTCTCTAACAGAAGGACCCAAGTACTCGGATCAGAAAACATGGAGTTCAATAAAAGACTAACCCCGGGGGCATTAGATGACTGGAGAGACTCTTCCCGCTTTAAAAATAATAATAGTTATTACTTTAGCTAGCATTTATATAGTACCCACTATATGCTTTAAAAATATTATATCATTTGAGCCTCACAACAACCCTAGGAGGTAGGTACTATTATATTATCATCCCCATTTTACAGTTAAGGAAACTGAGGCAAACAGAGGTTGACTTGCTCAAGGCCACACAGCTAGTATCCGAGGCCAGATTTAAGTTCAGGTTCTCCTGAGAAGACCTTGGAGCTTAGAATATCTGAATTTGAGAATCTCTGAGTAGGGAGATGAGAAACTTCTAAGAATCTTTAAGGAACAAGAGAAAAGAACCTAAAGGAAAGTTTTTTGCTAGTCCCCCAGGCAAAGGTTTCTATCTTTTCTTTTCTTTTTTAAATTCTTACCTTCTGTCTTAGAACCAAGACTAAGTATCAGTTCCAAGTCAGAAAAGTAGTGAGGACAAGGTAATTGGGGTCAAGTGACTTGCCTAGGGTCACACAGCCAGGAAGTGTCGAAGGCCACATTTGAACCCAAGTCCTCCTGAGTCCAAGCCTGGTACTTTATCCACTGTACTACTTAGCTGTCCCTGTTTGTATCTTTTCTAAAAGAGTAAAAAGAAGTCTATAGTTTTTGAGATATACGAACATGAACCTTCCTGCTCTTCCCTTGAGGATGAGAAAGCCAGGGATTTCAGCAGAGTTAGAAGCTTGAGATCAATCAGGAAGAGAAAAAGTATTTATGCTTACTCGCCACATACCAGGAACTATGCTAAGTGATGGGCACGTAAATATAAGCAGAAACACAATTAATATAGTGTCATTCCTCAAAGCATCAAAGAAGACTTCATCCAGAAAAACATTGCTCCTTCCCTTTGGGTCTCAGTTTCCTTATCTGTAAAATAAGAATAATGCCATCACTATTTCACAGCATGGCTGGGAAAAAAGCACTTTATAAACTACAAAATGTTATTCAAAACAGACCAATTCAACATTTTTGGGATTAAGTTTGTAATTAAAGTGGAAATGAAGATGGTTTATTTGAGGGCCTACTAGTAAGAAGACTGCCTCGTCTAGGGCAGAAAGTAGGTGTGAGCTTGGGAAATGTGAGAAACAAGTTTGGAAAGGTAGGTTGAGTCCAGAAGGTGGAGAACCTTGAATATTAGACTGGAACATTTGGATTTTATTCTGTAGACAAGTAGCAATAGTTAAAGCTATTTAGAGCCAGAGCAGAGTGGGCTGGGACTCCACCACTGAAACCCTTCTGAGCCTACAAAAGATGAATTCACCCCAAGTTTCTTCCTAAAACATCTGCTGTCAACCATCTGTGAATGTATATATGCATCTCCCTTTCTTGCACTCACGTGTTCCTTCTGTCGACTCTTTTATCTGCAGCTTATTTCCTGTCTTAACAGATCTCAGTAACCTGCTGGTAGAAGAAACACAAGTAATTGGGACCTGATCTAGAAATTCCTACTTTGGCCAACTCCCCTCCTGCCCAGGCTGTGTGTACCCTGGGAATCACAGACCAGGAAGGAAAGGATTCAAGTGATGGACAGTAAGGGGTCCAAAACTGGCACAAGTGGGACCTGGAGTCCTCAAGGACAGAATGAGAAGATGGGCTAAATCAACCATGGGATCATCTACTGCTCCACTGAGACTTTGGCTTTTATTCTCAGAAATGGGCTAGAACCTGAGGAAAGGATGACTCGCCTCTAGGACCCTCCTCTTCTAGAGTATTCCTATTCTGGAGTTTCCCAGGTTGAGATCAAGCCAAAGTGCTGGATAGCAGGGAGCTGGCTTGGCCTCAGTGAGAGGACTATTATTTGTCCTGAGATCTCTAACTTCCTCAGGGCTGGGCTCCCTCTTCCCTCATCCTTTCTCCTGTACATCTGTGCAGCATCCAGTCGTATTACAGTCCGCCTAGGAAGAAGACAGCATCCCAGTGGCAGGTCCAAGGAACAAGGCGCCCATCATGGCCTTCCTCCTGAGGCTGCTCAGGTTTGGTACTGAGAAAAAAAAGGCAAAGCATTACACCAACGTGAAACGGGATGTGAACCCTGAGGATGTATGGGAACTTGTGGGAGAGCTGGGGGAAGGAGCCTTCGGGAAAGTATTTAAGGTAAGCTAGCTATGGCCAGGACTGATTATTGGGAGGGAGGCTGAAGGTACTTAATTACCAACTTGCCCAGACGGAGACATAACTCAAAGGAGCTCAGATTCCCTGGGATGAAATGTTGACCACCTCAGTCCTCTTGAGATGGACCATAAAGGAACAGGAACAGGGCCCTAGTCTTCTGCCACTAGAGAGGGATGAGCAAGAGAAACCATGGAGTATCTGATTCTTTCCAGTCCCAGTTGTCCTTGGCCATTTGCTAGAAAGAGCTGGCATTATGAACATAGATTTAAGGATGGAAAGGATCCTTGAAGTCATCTAATCCATCGCCCTTATTTTACAAAAGTGGATAATGAGACTCAAAGAGGATAAAAACTTGGCTCGGGTCACAGAGTTAATAGGAATTAGAGGTAGAATTTGAGCCTAGGTCTTCCTGGCTCCAAGTCTAACACTCTATCCACTATGCCCTCCATGTAGAACTGCATGAAGTGCACCACATATGTAGACTCAAAATAAAATTGGGAATTCCGTAGCCCCCGCTGCCAATATCTGTCTATCTGTATGTTTTCCCTCCTTTGATGGCACCTTCTCCCTGGCTTCTTTATGTTCTTAGTGGCCCCATTTTCAGTTTTTTTCTTCCTTCTTTTTGCTCTCTTCCTTGATGAACTTGTCTATAGCCACCAGTTCCATTACTAGCACTCTGTAGATTACTCCCCAATTTTTATTCAAGCCCTGGCCTTTCTTCTCACTTCTTGTACCACATTTCAAACTATTTCAAACCACAATTTAACTGATATTGCTGCTTGGGTGTCTCCCTGTTACTTCAAATGCAATCAGCAAAACTCACCATCTTCTCTCCCCCAAACATTCTCTCCTGACTCTGCATCTCTATTAGTGGCACCACTAATTTTCCAGGTACCAATAGTAGAAACATCAGGGTAATCTGTCAGGTACAATCTGTCCTCAGGCCCTGTTGATGACTGAGTCTTTCTGATGTCACTTGAAAGTTTCTCCCTTTTTCCATTTCCACTACCTGAATGTAAGTCTTCATTACTTTCTCACCAGGACTATTTCAATAATCTCATTGTAGGTCTCCCTGACTCCATTTTCTTCCCTTCAAATTCATCCTACTATTACTCCATTAATCTCCCTAAAGCAATATTCCTCTCTTTCCTTGCTCAACAATTTTCAATATCTCCCTATTACCTTCAGAATAAAGTAAAACTCCTTAATCTAGCATTGCAGGTCTCCCACTCTCGAGCTTCAACCCATTTTTATCTCCATCTCCCATCACTCCCTTATCCATACCAAATGCTCCAGTCAAAATGAATTAATATGTTATTCTCCCAACACATCTTGCCCATTTTCCTTATACTTTTTCCATACCATCCTCTCTGCCTAGAGTAAGCTAACTAATCCCCTCTTCCCACCTCTTGGCCATTTTTCAAGGCTCAGATCTATTGCCACAATCCTTCAAGAACCCTTCCTTGGTCACCCCAATCACAAGTGATTTCTTTTTTCCCTGAAATCATATTGTAAATAATGTCCCATGACACAATATGTGGATTCTTGCATTGTAATTATTTATGCCCCTAGTATTTATCTCCCCTCAGTGGTAGGGACTATATCTGACACAGTATCTCAAACAGTATACCCTGAATAGGTTGGTGTTTTCCTTTTTTAATGGAAAATGAATTAAGGAATGAATGAACACTGCCCAAGTGTTTCTGCAATAATGTGAGCTGATGAGGGCATCTAGGTGGTTTACTAGATTGAGAGCCAGTCCTAGAGATGGGAGGTCCTAGGTTCAAATCTGAACGGAGACATCTCTCAGTTGTGTGACCCTGGATAAGTCACTTGACCTCCATTGCTCTTCTGCCTTGGAATCAATTCATCTTACTGATTCTAAAACAAAAGGTAAGGGTTTAAAGAATATTATTTAAAGAATAATAATGATGATAGCTGACATTTATATATTGCTTTGAAGTTTTCAAAGTGCCTTATTGAGAGGCAGCATGTCTTTGTAGATGGAAAGCTGATCCCAGTTAGGAAAACATAGATTCAAGTCCTGCCTTTATCATGACCCCAGAAAAGGCATTTTATTTCTCCTGGTCCCCAAACAGCTCTAAGAATATAATTTGCCTAAGAACCATCACAGAAGCAGTTTCTCTACTTGGATGAAACAGCAGATAGGATTTTTTAAAAATCACTTTGCATAGATTATCTCATTTGAACCTCAGAGCCACCTTGTGAGGTCAATTTTACTATGGGTCTAATTAACTTCATTTTACACCTGAAGAAACTGAGGTTCAGAGAAGATAAGTCTCTGACTGAGAGTCACACAGCTGTCTCGCTGCCTCCTGGCTCAGCATTCTGTCCACTTTATAACACTGCTGGACTGAGATGCTATCGAAACAGGACAGTGATCTACCCTAGCTCTACTATTAGTTGGCTGAGTGACCATGGCCACACGTTTACCCCCACTGTAACTCAGTTTCCTCGTCTGAAAATGAATGGGTTGGATTAGCTGATCCATAAGATTTCCTCAAGCAGTAATAGTTAATGAGAGGGTGAGGGGCCTGAGTCCCTTTTTCGGGGGCCCTGTTATCTGTGGCCAAGAGCAATGACACACCAGCAGTCAGTTTCCTGTTTACAGTTCTTGTTATTATGAAGTGTGGTTTTTCAGTGAGGGGGGAAAAAAAAGGTCACACACAAGCAAAGCTTGTGGAGGAGGGTTTCTTTTTGTCCCCTGTGCATGGACAAGCTTTTCTTTTGGACACCCACTTAGATGTGATGATTATCTTTAATTGCCCAAAGAGTAACTGTGAAGAAGGGAAACAGAGCTTAGGGAAGATCACCAGGTGAGATGGAACAGGATCTGGACCCCCAAGTGAGCGCCAGGCCCCACCTAGCACAATTCACGTTGGCCTTAACCGGAGATGGCAAAGCTGGCTGCGTACATGACCTTTCTACCTCTTGCCCCTTTGACGGCGATAGTCTTGTTCTTGCTGATCAGGCCATTAATAAGATGGAGAAGTCAGCCCAAAGGAATTCAGTACACAGTAGCTTCTATTTGTCTTGTATTTCCACAGTGAGGTTCTTGAGAGCAGGAAATATCTTCTGCATTTCTTTGTATTCCCAGCACTTAGCACAGTGCCTGGTGTATAATGAATGTGATTGCTTATTGGCGATTTGATTTGACCAGGATCTACAGATTCATCCTACTTGTTGAAAACTATAAAATGGGAGAAATAACATCACTTACCTTTCAGGGTTGTTACGAGGATCAAATAAGATATAGACATCAGTCATTAAGACATCTTATCAAGGGGGCAGCTAGATGGCTCAGTGAGTGGATTGAGGGCCAGGCCTAGAGATGGGAGGTCCTGGATTCAAATTTGGCCTCAATCACTTCCTAGCTGTGTGACCCTGGGCAAGTCACTTAACCCTTCCTTGTATAGCCCTTCTGCCTTTGCAACCAATACACAGTATTGATGCGAAGAGGGAAAGTAAGAGTTGGGTTTTTTAAAGACATCTTATCAAATGAGAAGATATTTCTTTTATCTGTCATTACAATTTTCCCACCATCTTCCACATGGAGAAATGCCATCTAAGCCATCTAAGCAAACTGATGGGGTCTGCAAATATAGCAGATCCCCATTATGCTTAATTTATGAGAGGTAATATGACAGTGGATAGCAAGCTAGTCTTGAAGCCAGACTACAAGTGGCTCCTTCCACATGTGATGATTGTATGAACATGGGCAAGTCATTTAATCTCTAAGTATTCTAGGCAATTCTCTGAGACTGTGGAAGATTCTAGCAATATTAGCAGAAGACATTTCTTGACCCGAGAACCTGAAAATTTTCTATGCCAATGAAATCATAGGTCTGGTTTCTGCTCTATTCCTCTGACATATATGTGTATATGTATATATATATATATATATG
>NC_058131.1:107962445-107984009 GCF_016433145.1 Gracilinanus agilis
TGTCTGGATTTTCTCTGTGTAGAAGCTGTCGAGTGTTAAAGACTTCTTTTTTTTGTTATTATTCTTTCTCTTCTGAATTTCCTGTAACTGATTAGCCATCATTAGCCCAGCAGCTTCTCAGGTTTATCCTCGCTCTCTGTGTCTGTCTGAGATCTATTGACTCCTGAGGTCTGAGTTCTAGTTTTTTCCAAGGTCAAGCCCCCTGGTGGGCCCTCTTGCTTGATCCTCTGCTGGAGGTTTCTTTACAAGTCTCAGGGCGCTGCTTCCACAGGCGTATACCCGTCTGCACTGGTTCCCCACTTAGGCTTTAGTTCCTGGTTGTGTTTGCCTCCACCCACACCTCTGCTCAGCCGGTACCCACGCCTCTGCTCAGCCGGCGCTCCGCTCCCTGCGTCCGCTCCCGCGCGCGCGCTCAGCTTTCGCGTGCGTTCTTGACTTAATGGGGTCGTAAGTCTTGCTGCTCTCAGGAACAGGTCCCGGAGCTGCTGATGACTCGATGGGTGCCCCAAACTTGCTCTATTTCTTTTTAGCTGGGTTCGGAGCTATAGGTGAGTGTGGAGGGGGTGGGGGTGGGGCGGTTGCTCAGCTCGCGCTTGAGTGAGAGCCCTTTTTAGCTTGGAAATGTCTCGATTCCACGTACCTTCCACGCTGTGCCCTGTTGTGGGGTTCCTCCGTTCCTCTGGACTTGTTTTTATGTCCCCTTGAGGAGTTTTGTGTGTTTCGGTCAGGAGAGGTTTAGAGCTGCTTCTTACTCTGCCGCCATCTTAACCCGGAAGCCCGAAATGTATGCTTTTATAAAGTATTATCACTGTTAGTATTCAAAAAACATCATATAATAAGATAATATAAGATATTTAATGTAAGAGCTCCTTGCTTTAATGTATTCCATTTCTAACTGGTTTTGTAGCTTCTATAATAATAAAAAGAGCCAGTACCCAAATGTCATTATAGAAGGGAAAGAGAGAGTCTATGAGGCTGAGACTCTCTTCTAGCTCTCCCATCTTGCCAAATATACACTGGGAGACTTTGAGGGAGTGTTACCCCAAAACTGGGTGACCTGGATGGTCGTGCTACTCCACAGGACTTGGGGGCAAGGCTTCCCTATAAGATGAGGTATTGGGTACCCTGATCCTATTCTGAATGAGGGCAGGGTTCACGCAAGTCTCCCCCAAGATCAGTCAACTTCACAGCAGGTGGTCTGGCTTTAAGATGGAGGCAGCCAGACCAAGCTGTGGCTCCTCTCCCCCTCGTCTCTCAGGCATTCTGGAACGCTATCTGACTAATGAATGGCTTTTATTAATCACAATTCAGGGATTGGGGAAAGGGGTGAAGGGCAGAGGGATTTGGGGTGCCCTCTTCTCTATTTCTATGGGGTCCATCACTTGGGTGGGAACCTTTGGGGTTCCCACTCCTAAGTGTCTCCTCCCTCGCCTCTTCTCCTTCTGTTTCTATTTCTATCCTTTTTTATAATTGCAAGACAAACCGGAAAGGGCTCTGAGCAAGGTTGGGTAATGGGAGAAGGAGCTCAAGAGATCGCTCCCAAAATGGAGTCCCAAAATTAGCTGACTTGCTGATTGAAATCTTGCTGGGTGAGAAGGGATGGGATGCCTTTGACCAGGGAATCAGGGTTTCAATGTTCAAAGGAAGATCCTCAGGACTGGATTCGAGCTGAGACGTTCTCCTCTCTCTCCCAGTCCTCTGCTGGAACTTCTCCTCCTTCTCCTTCCTCCCGAGAATTACCCAGAATCCTCTCTGGTCTTAACTGTCACCAACGGCCTTCTTCTGGCTCTTTTTGTCCCATCCCCCATCCTTATACTTCACAGTAGAACCTGCCATGGGGCAATACTACACTGTACGTCAGTCCCCTTTTCCTTATCTACAAATGTTTTAGAGGATTAAATGGGAAAAAAGGAAAATGTGTCAGGTAAAACAAAGAATAAAGTTTATAACAAAATGTATCTTTTGTTTTTAAAACAAAAAAGAATATTTTTAATTCTTATATCCCTGGGGTAATTATCATTAATAAACCAACATAGGAGTAGAAGCAGGAGTAAAACCCATGTCACCTTTTTTCTGGGGAATAGAGGGAGGACTTTTAATGAGCTTTTAAAAAATAAAGTCTACAAGCTCCTAAAGATCAATAGCTATGCCCAGGTTTTCACTAGTTTTAATTATGAAATTGTAATATCTAGGGCACACTTAATGAGCCGGTCTTCTTCAGGCAGACTTTTCTCCATTAATAGGACACAGGACAGACAAAGCATTTCAGGACATAATATTCCTCACAAATATCTAGACACAACTTCCTTTGATCCCACTACAAAGGGGGTAGCTAATTGTGGCTGTTTGCTTAGTACATTAAAATGATTAAAATACTTTCTTCGATCTTGTTTTCTTGTATTTGGATGTGTTCTGTTTAGATTGTGGATGTGTGAAAGCATTACAATGGAACAAAACAGACCCAGGAAATCAATCTGGGACATAACACATGTGCAAGGTTGACATCTTGAATTTTGGTGATTCACAGCACTTTTTTAGCACTGTATCTGGGCTGTCTTTTTTAGCACAGCACTGTATCAGGGCTATCTAATACATTTGCCACTTACTGCCCATACTGTATTAATTCTTCTCTGTATACTTTGCCAATACTTTGCCAAGTATGTAACTGATAAACTTTAGTATTCTTGTTTCTGTACTATCAAAGGAAATGTGAGAAATTTGTTTGACTCTGCTGATATCCTTGACATCTATGTCTGTCATTTACCTAGATCTAGTGAATTTGGTAACTTGATCACAGCAGCATCAAAATTATATTGTATACCATTCTGCTTTACATTGATACATGTATTTTTATGACAACCATTTGAGATAGAATAGAGTTTATTTGCAAAGATTGAAATACAAAAAGGGGAAGAATTGACTTTCCCAAAGTCATACTCAGTTACTTGTAGGAACTTTAGTTTCCAATTTGATGAACTCACTGGAGGAATACCAGAAAATTATTTCACTTTTGACTTTTCCCCAAATTCTAATTAATAGTTCAATTTCATAGCATCTGCTTACATGGTTATGTTTTAATGTCACAATCAAGGAGCTCATCTGTAAGTGGCATGACTTTATCCAAAGACGGAATCTTGGGTAAATCACTTAACTCCTTTGAATCTTGGGTTATTTGTCTGTGAAATGAAGGGAGTTGAAGTAGACCTCTAAGGTTCTAGCTCTCAGATTCTGACGTTCTTCTATATCCCAACAATTAATACCTTAGAATTCCCAAGTTTTCAGATTCTTTGCACTGATTGTATTCTTGGTCGACAGCTTCCCAATATCAGTAGATCACATTAGTTCAAGGCATTGTGATAGGCTGTAGAGGAATAGAAGTAATCATAAAATATTGTCCCTGCCTTCAAGGAGACTGCTTTGAATTTACTTAACTCTCTTCAATATCATAATTACTTCTCAATTTAGGAGTATTTGCTACACCTGCAAGCAACAGATACTATTATTATTAAGAGTTGGATTTTCATCAAGTCAGTAACCTCTGATGAAACTAGGTACTTAAAAAATCAGCTTTATGTCCCTTTGACTATCCTTAAAATATATTTCTTGAATATATCCCAGAAAGTACCTTAGCAAATTAATCTTATTTATTTAGAAATTTTGGTTTTTTTCTACTCAGCTTTCCAGTATGTTGAACTCTCTCTTTAATATTAAACCAACTCATCTTTTCTCTCTTAAGCATCATATAGAGAACTTTTCGGAATCTCTTCAGGAGACAAAATACCATCCGTAATAATCCCTCTAACTGTGTCTGTACCATTTCTCAAAAGATCTAGTATTGACAGCATCTTTTCAAAAAATGTTTAATGGCACCCCAAAGAATGATGTTTCCTCTCCTAGTCTCAGTAACCTGGTGAGATGTAAGAACCAGACATGTCACTGTTCTATTCCTTGAGCTAATTGCTATTCAGTGAGATGAACAGTCCCCCAACCTCAGCCATCATCCTGGTCCTAATCAGTATGCTGTTTGTGTTCTTTCAAGTAGAAAATTAATATGGACATTGTCCAAGAATTTCACAAGGCTAATAGACCACGGGAGGATGGTTGGGAATGAGACAAATGTCTGGATGAGAGATGACAGAAACCATTATGGTTTAGAAAAATTAGGATGAAGGATGACTGCATCCTTCAGAATTATTTCAAAAGTCAAAAAAGAGATGAGAATGCATAATTAAATCTTGAATTTGGGGTAGGTAGTAGGGTGGCTGTGGGGAAAGGCATTTATAGCAATGCTACAACTATATGCCCCAGATTTATTTGCAATCGCCAATAACCCAAAGAACTGTTTGACTACTGCATACTCTGAATATTCAAATACAGAAATTAACGGTCTTTAAGAGCTGAAGGTTGTATATGAAAGAGCCTCAAGTGGCTCCAGACTGTCATTGATTTATAGCAGGAAATAGAAGTAATTTCCATTCATCTGAGCTGGGAAGTGGCAGGTGTTGATGAATTAATTTGACCCCCATGCCACTTTTGGAAAAATTGAGGTTACTTGTAGCCTTAGTTCTCTTTAGATTATAAACTCCTTGAGATATTCTTATTTCATCTTTGTATCCATAACACTGGACAGAGTACCTTGTACATAGTAAGAGTTTAACAAATATTTATTGAATTTAGTGGGAGAAATTCTCTTAAGGTAACCTCTCCATATGATTCAGTATGAGAGGAAGCAAGTATCCCTAAATGGCAACCTGATATATATGTGTGTGTGTATGTATATACATACATATATGTGTGTGTGTATATTTATAAAATTTCTGTTGCTTCTCTGAAACTGATGTAATTGCATTATAGAGGAAGACAGAACATACCTGCCTAACCTCTGTAGGTTCTTCTTCTCTCCCCACTACTTCTCTGCACCGCCACTCTCATCTCACACACTCTCTCTCTTTCTTTCTCTCTCTCTCTCTCTCTCCCCCATCCATCCTTTTACCCACACATGTATTTATCCCTTTATCCACTGATCTTTCTATCCATATCTTTCTCTCTCTGTCTTTCTCTGTCTCTCTCTTAATCTGAATGGATACATCCATGCCCATTTTTCATGGAATTCTAAATGGTCTCTAAGCAAGGGACATTAGGTGTCTCTTGTGATCCAATGAAAGGAGGCGGCGCTGGCAAAGAGAAAATACCATGGGATTTAGAGTTAGCCGACTTGAGTTTGAATCATAAGGTCTGTCATTTCCTAATTCTGTGAGCGTGGAGAGTTACTTTTTCATCCTGAACCTAGATTTTCTCATATCTAAGACAGAGATAACATTAATAATAATAATACTTGTATTGCCTGCTTTACCAGGTGGTTGTAAAGATAAAATGAATAATATGCGTGATGTATTTAGTAAATTATCAAATACTATATAAATGATTGCTATTATTATAGATCTAAGCTTTCCTTTTCTTTGCCCATCTTGGATTCTCATCTACCTCATCTACCTTTGGTGGCTAGGTAATCCCTTTCTATCCTTTTCTTGAGTGAACAATTAAAAATATTCTCTGGGGAAGCAAAAAAGCCATCCCACTGTAACTTCCTTCCCATTCATAGCATCCCAAGTCATTGGAAATCCATGTTTATAAACTATTAATTTAAAAGCAGTTTTTTCTGCCCTGAAACAGGTTCCTACCCACACATCCCCCTCTGAATTCTTTCCCTCTTGTCAGACTAAAATCCAAGGTCTGAAAAATTATATCCTATTTGTTGTTTTTTTTTTTTCTATCTCCATTTCCTTCTTCTCCAATATGCCCCCAGCAGTCTTCTATTCAATGTGCTGACACACTGAGCTAGAGGGGATGTAACACATGTTCTTTCACAACAGTGCATACCACTATTTTGAACCAGGTGTGTTGTCTCTGTACTCTGTTGTCCCCTTCCCCTGTGGAGAGAGAAATCTACCCTCATCCCCACTCACAACTATACACAAATGCATGTGCTCTCCTTTCAGTGACTCATTCTTCTACTCTTTACTGAAGGAAATAAGACAGTTTTACTAAATATCAGAGCTGTTCATTCTCTTCCTCATAAATCTGAAGTCACCAATATCCAGATATATCTTGCGGTTAACAAACAAAGTTCTTTTTATAGTGAAGGCAGGGAAACTAGTCTGTAGAGATCAAGATTGAAGTCATAAACATTTTCTACACCCTATGAAAGCAGGCAAATTGATTTCAAAAACAAAATCCATATTAAAAACTCAGTCATTTTGTCCATATTATCATATATAATACTTTTTATTTCATAGGTATTTAGGAACTTGTATTTGATTTTCCCCCCTCTGCCATAAGTGAAATGAACTCAGACAAAATCATGTAGCCAGGTAGAAGAAGAGTTCTTTCCTTGCCTTTGCATGAGACTCCCTTTAGGGAATAGTTATATTTATTGTTAATATTCTAAGATTTTGCTATGTCTTTAGATCTCTTCTGCCAACCCCTTCAGGGGGGGAAAAAAAAGACTCTTTCTGCTAAACTTGCTAATGAATTATGTTCTACCAGCACATATATCAATACAAGATCATTTGAAGTAGAAAGCATTAGCAAACGGGGGGGTGGGAGGGGAGAGGCCAAGAAGACCATCCTCTAGAAAGTAGTATCTGAATTGAATCTCAGAAAAAGCAAAGGGTTCTGAGAGATGGGGGTGATGAGGCAGGGCATTCTACGCCTATAAGTGTCACTTGTAGAAAGACATAGAGGCAAGAATGTGCTTCTAAATGCCATATTTATCCATCACTCCATTCCCATCTTGATTTGAATGAAAACAATATGAGGCTTTCTTGTTTTTGAAATTATCCAGCTACTCTATTCACATACTTTCCTTTCTCCCCCACAGATTTAAGACATTGTGGGGAAGGGGCCAGGGTGGGAGGGATGACAAAGGCCTCTAGTTCCTGTTCTCCTGCCAATTTTCATTCATCTTTGGGTTCTTACTTCCTCATTATTGTGGCTCAGTGATAATTATACTGTAACCAAGTGGGAAAAGTACTTGGAGTAAGGACCAAACGGTTCCCCCTCCTGTAACAACCTCAACACCTAAAGGAAGAAAGTGCTTTAAGTAAGACTGAAAGTGTTGGTGAATGACAGAGTAAGGAAGCCTATCTACTAAAAAATAATAGTGACTTTTTAATTTCAGGGTTAGGGTTAAAACATCTTCAATCTAAGAAGAAGAAAAACCAAAGTAATACTGTAGTTTCCAGTTCCCTATTAGATTCAAGGTGCATTTGGGAAGCCATAAACCCTTCATGGGAGACTATGGAAATGAAGAATGGATGGGTGGTAATTACTGGCAAGTTCTTGCCTCCCATTATCCCATCAAATGGCAAACAGTCAATTGTGTCTTTAATTTAGCACTTTGCCTTCTCTGGTGAGCATTCTTAGAGAGATCTTTGCTAGCAGTTGTTCTTGTCTCCTGTTTAAAAACAGTTTTTTTTAAAGTAGGAGACTTTAATAGCAGGTCTCATTTATTATATAGATCTTTACATTATTTCATTTGAACCTTTCAATAGTCCTATAAGGCTAAGTAAGAACTTCATTCTTATATATCTTCCTAGATTCTTTCCATATTCCTTACTGAATCTTCTACCATGTGCAGTCCCTAAAATAGCTAAGTAAAACTAATAGTGACTTTTACTCCTTTTACTTCAGTAGTTTTCCTTTATGTTAACATCAGTGTTGTTTCGTTTTATATTTGGATTCTTGTTGCCATTCAAGGTTGTCTTCAATGACAGTTGTAGATTGTGTTCTTTTGGTTCTGCTGTGTTCACCCTGCTTCACTCTGTAGAAATCTTCCTCTGTTTCTTTGAATTTTCAATATTTGTCATCTTGATGGCACAGTAAGTGACTTGCCTAAGCTTAGAAATTGGAATTTGAATTTAGGTCACCCAAGTACTTTTCCCACCAAAGAATGCTGGATTCCAAGTTAGAAGGCTTGGTTTCAAATCTTAGCTATGCAGCTTAATACCTACACAACAATTTTGGGCAAATCATTTCTTCTGTGTTGACTTCATTTTCCTTGTCTACAAAAGGGGGTTAGATGAGCTGACCCGCCAAGGTCTGTTATGGCCCTGAATCTCTGATCCTATGAACCTAAGTAGCATTGCCCCTATTTTATAGGTGAAGAAATAGACTAAGAGAGACCAAATGATGTGCCCAAGGTCACACAACTAGGAAATAGTAGAGCCAGAAACCAGACGGGCATCATCTGTTTCCAGATATCTTGTTCTTTGAATACATCCTTTCTTGCCCTTGACCATGGCAAAACTTTTTCCTTTACTGCATTATTTATAATGTATACAGATAAAGAAATCTGTAGGGACAACTAGGGGCACAATGGATTGAAACACAGGCCTAGAGATGAAAGATCTTGGGTTCAAATCTGGCTTCAGACATGTTGTAGCTAGGTGACCCTGGGCAAGTCATCTAGCCTCTATTGCCTAGCCCTCGCCACTCTTCTGCCTTAGATGCTAAACAAAGTATTGATTTTAAGTCGGGAGGTAAGGGTTTTTTTAAAATACAAAATTAAATTTAAAAAAATACTCAAGTAAACATGGCATCCAAAATTGTTTCAAGCTTTCTATGAATTCTGAAAAAGTCACTTAACTAAAATGTGTTATTCCAAGGGGTCCCTAAGGCCAAATCTAAGGATACCAGTCCTTGTTCTCTGTGTCTAGAAAAGTACAGTTAACAATAATTCCACAGTAATAATTTGTATGGCATTTTTAGTTTGAAAAAATACTCATACCTATAATCTCATGTGATCTGTAGGACAGCCTTATAAGGCCAATAGGGTGGGTTTCATTATTCTCCATTGTTCAGAGAGGAAATCAAGGTGAGAGAGGTTGAGTATTTTGCCCAAGGTCACACAGCTAATTACAGGGACCAGGACCAGAACAGAGGTTTTTCAGGACTCTACATTTTAACATGCTGCCTCCTGATCCAGGCAAACTTTAGCTCTCTCCATTATAGAATCGCTGAGGGAACACTGTGAGAAAAGCACCCCCCCCCCCCAATATAGTTCTTGCAATAATGATTTGATATGCTAATTAGGCATCTCGAGCACCGGAATATATAGTAATTTAATTACTGCATCATTCACTTGCTCACTGGTTTGGAGGCCTCACAGTGACAAGTAACAGAAGGAGGATAGAGCTGTGCCTCTCCTCAAGGGGAGGAGGCAGCAGTCACGTCGAGAGCTGTGAGACACCCTGTGGACGTCAGTCCTGGAGCCTGGCTTACGTCAGCTCTGAAGGGTAATTGCTTTTCTTTGGCTTGCTAACGAAAGGAAAGTTACTGGTAAATGGAGTTTCTTGGAACCCTACCAAGCTGGGAGGACAGATGAAAACTGGGGTAGAGCATTTACTCAGCCCAGGTAGCATGTGGTTATCTTTCAGACAGGCAAAATAGACAGTGTGCTAGGACTAACCCAATCTGCAATGCTGCAGCAACAGAGCAGGACGGACAAGGAAATAAGTAAAAAGAGGAAAATTTTTTTAAAAGGAGAGATGGAACTGAGAAGACCTGAAGGTTAAGCTTTCTTCTGTGAATTTCTTAAATCCTCCAGAAAGACTAGAGTTTGGCCCTGAATATCAGTGTGACCTTTTAGTCAAAGGAAAGGAGAATCTCAGAATAATCTGCCTTTCCTTCAAAACTTTTCTGAATAGTAAGAGTGGTACAATACAAAGAACACTAGATTAGTGCTCAGAGAACCTGAGATTAATCATAGCTCTCTGTTGATAACCTCTTGTCTGGTCCAGGGCAAATCATTTAACCTTTCTATTCCTCATTTTCCTCATCTGCAAAATGTAGAGGTCAGACTTAGGTAACTTTTAAGTAAACATATGATCCTATAATAATACTTGTCTTTGTTTCTTAATAGGTTAATAATGGATGACAGGAGGAGAGTAAAGGAGAGGATTATTCCTGTTAGTCCAACTTCCTATATAAAGACTTAGGCAGAGGGTACAGAATGGATCACTACAGTCCCATCAGGACTAGAGATCAAAATTTCTGGGTTGAAATCACTGGATTAGATTATAATATTCAAATGGTACTACCCAAATCTAAAAAACATTTGTTAAGTCCTACTATATTCAAGACAAGGTACCAGGGGCTAGCTATACAAAGAAAAAATAAAATGCAGCAGTTGCCTTTCAAGGAGTTTACAAACTACTTAAATACCATGTTAGTTAACTGCATGATTAAATAAATAGTGAGGTTTCTTTAGTTAACTGAAAGGCAATCTGTTTCCAGTGAAACTTTCTAATATAAGATTGATAGTCTGATATTGGATTTTGGGCCTCAACCTACCCTATTTTTTAACTCTGAAACTCTTTCAGTAATGCAAAATTGTCCCTGTAGATACCTCACACATATTTCTAGAAGGAAATCACTGACTGCCTAGATATTTCCATTCTAATAATATATTGATCTACAGTGCCAAAACAAAGAGGAGCAATTGAAATACATTTGAAATTGTCTTTCATTACATTAGCTCAGCAGAAAAAAAACTTGGAAGGAAAAGATAATCTTTTCCCAAAACTTTCCATAGGGATAAAGCAAGAAATTCCAGAAATCTGTGAGAAATGTCATCTATTTAAAAATTGTTTGATTACTCATTTTCCCCAAATCAAGCAGCCAACAGTCAATAAACATTTATTAAGGCACTTACTTTATTGCTAGGCTCTGTGCTCAGTGTTAGGAATAAAATTTTTAAAAAGGCAAAATAAAGTCCCTGTTCTCAAGGACTGTTAGAAGGTGCTCACATTCTAATAGGAGAAATAAAAGCAAACAATTATGAATAGTCAAGCTATGTACAGGACAAATTGGATATAAAGACAGAGGGAAATAATTAGCATTAAGGAAGATCAGGAAAGCCTTCTTGGTGAAGGTAGAGTTTTAGTTAAGACTTCAGAGAAGCCAAGAGACAAATTAATAAGGAGACAATTTTAAGCAAGGAGAACGCAATTAAAATGTTCAGTAGTAGAACCTATGCAGTGTTTTGTGTGAGAAACAGCAAAGAAGCCAGTTTCATTGGATTTCAAAATAATATATGGTGAAGAGTAAGGTCTAAAAAAATAAGAAAAGCAGGAGGAGACCAGATTACGAAGGGCTTTAAAGCCAAATGAAAGGTATTTTATTTGATCCTGCAATTAATAGGGAGCTACTAGATTTGATTGAATAGAAAGGGGATATAGTCAGACCTGTACATTATGAAGATCAGTTTGGCAGATGAAGAGAGAATGGACTGAGGTGGAGGAGATCCTTGAGAACAAAGACTAACAAGTAGACTATAGACTTGAGCACCTACAGCTGGCTGGTGGCAATATCAGTGGAGAAAAGGAAAGATTTGGGGAAGGGAGAACCCAAAACTGAATAGTAACCAACTCATGTGGTATGATGGAAAGAAGATTAGATTTGTATTTGGATAACCTGACTGTAATTCATGGCTCACTTAACTTTACCTCATGTCTGGTCCTAGGCAAATCAGCTAACCTCTCTCTTCCTCAGAAACAGATTTGGGGAAGGTAGAATCAACTGGACTTGGCAACCGATTGGTAAAAGAGACTGAGGAGTTAAAGAGTAACACCTAGGTTGTGATCCTTGATAACTGGGAGGATGATGGTACCTTCATGAGCAATAGGAAATTTAGGAAAAGGAGAAAGTTGGAAAAGCGATTTTCGAGTATAAGTTAGAACATCCAGTTCAAGCTGTCCAAGAGATAGCTGAAAATGAGAGACGAGGGTCAAGAGAGAGGTCAGGGCTAGATAAATAGATCTGAGAATCAATATATTTGATTTTTGCATAGAAATGATATTTGAGGGGCAGCTAGGTGACTCAGTAAATAGAAATCCAGGCCCGGAGCCAGCAGATGCTGGGTTTGATATGGCCTCAGACATTTCCTAGCTATGTGACCCTAGGCAAGTCACCTAATCCCAATTGCCTAGCCTTTACCACTCTTCTGTCTTACAGTTGAAACTTAGTTTTGATTCTAAGACAAAAGGCAAAGATTATTAATAAAGAAAAGAAATGATACTTGAATTCATGAGCTAATGAGATCAAGTGAAATATTATAGCAAGAGAAGAGAGAACAATCCAGGACAGTCTTGAGGGACACTTACCATTAGCAAACATGATCTAGAAAGACTTAGTAAAGGAGATTGAGGATAGGCCCAGCAGGTAGGATCAGAACCTAGCTAGAGTAGTATCACAGAAACCCAGAGAGTAGAGAATGTCAGGGAGAAGAAGGTGATAGTTCAAAGGCAAGAGAGGGGTCATTTGGCTACTAAGAAGTCATGAGTGACTTTGGAGAGAGCAGCTTTGGATAAATGGTGAAGTTGGAAGGCAGATATAGAGTCAAGAAGAGAATAAGAGGAAATAAAGGGGAGGCATCGGTTATCAGTGCCCTTCTCAAGGAGTTTAGCTGCAAAATGGAAAAGAGATATAGGACAATAGCTAGTGGGAATGAACAGATAAAGTGAAGATTTTTCAGGAAGGCAAGACATTGGCATGTTTGTAGGCAGAAAAGAAAACAGCCAGTCAACAGATTGAAGTTTAGTGACAGAATACAGATAATAGGGAAAATGATCTGTTGAAGAAGGCAGGATGGAATCGGATCATTTGTAAATGTAATTAGATTTGCTCTGGCCTGGGGAAGGGCCCCTTATTTATGTGAGATAGAAATGATGAATACATCTGAAGAATATGAGATGAGGAGGGAAGAAGAGAGTTTTCAAACAATCACCTCATTTTTTTTCATCAAATATGAGGCAAAGAAGGGGGCACCACGGGAGGTTTTAGGAGAAATAAAAAAGTTTGGAGACATAACTGTGGCACATAAGATAGAAACCAGGGCTAGAAATGGTGGCCAAGAAGGCTGTGCCATTAGGAGAGAGCCAGGTCTCAAGAACCAGAAGATGGAGTAAGACAAAGACTGAGGGTGCAGAGTTTGTACGTACCTATGGAACACTCCCATTCCAGGGGGCATAGTAGAATAGCTTTAGAAGTATGACATTATAGGGACAGCATTGAAAGGGGACGGGAACAAGGGAGCAGGCAATGAGGAACAGAGAATGATGTTTGAATAATAATAGTTAGGGATTCAGAATCACTGGGATAGGGAGGATATGGCCAGGTGGGAGTTTGATAAATGAGTTCAGGTGGATTATTTTCATCATCTAATGATCATCTAATAAATCTCTAAGATTTGGCAACAGAGTGGAATCATCCCTGGTTAGCAGGCAGGGGTGTGAAGCTAGAAAACTGCAGAGAACAGGCCCAGATAGGCAGGAGTAGAAGTAGAATTATAAGCAGCCAGAAAGGCTGCCAGGAGGGATTACAATGGAAGAAGCCTTAAAGACCATCTCTTCAAATTCTCACTCATTTTACAGATGAGAAAAGTAGAGCCTAGGAAAGCTAAGTGGCTTGTTCTGGCTAGTTTGGGGGAGCCCCTGGCCTGGAATCAGGAAACTGAGTTCAGATCCAGCTTCAAGTACTTTTTAGCTGTGGGACCTTCAGTAAATCACTTAACCTCTAGCTTCCTCCATTTCCTCATCTGTCACCTTCTAGGATTGCTGTGAGGATCAAATGAGAAAATAATTTCTAAAGCACTCAGCACAGTCCCTGTCACATAGTAAGCACTATATAAATTGTTAGTTATTATTAGAATTCAAATATTCTTAAGGTGGTTCTGAAAACTAGTCAGATACCTATAAAAGGCAGAGATAACAGTATAAATATCAAGTTGCCTCTGCACAAAAGAAAGCTTTTGAAATGCTTGGGGAAGGGGAGTTACAAAAAGTCCTAACAAACATATAATTCACTCTCCCCTAGCTCTTTTCCCCACATTTGCTTATCTATGCTTCCTTTATTTCACACCTCTGACTTTGGAAACACCTGCCTTCAAATCCTAATTTTAGTGCAAAGTAAAGTTTATAGAAGATAATTATGCTTCTTAACTAAACTGCATATAATTATACAATGACTATATAACCCTAAAATGGAATGGCCAGAGAAGAAATTTAATGGCATCCAAGAATGGAGCAAAAGGAAGTTAATTCTTAGGAAGTAGACCAAGAGCCAAATAGGCCTCCAAAGATACTATTTTCTGGGACCACAAAGTGGTTCCCCCATATCTGATTAACAAAAGAATGGCATGTCAATCTTATGACGCTCTTACACTTCCTTCTGTAGAATCATCTGTAGTTTTCTTTCTGTACATTGTTTCTTTATCTTTCACAAGCAAGAAATTCATTGAGGGGAAGGGAAAAGATGCAAAGGTTTGCTTCAATTCGTCACATTCTCCCCAGGAAATATTCATATTCATCAAGCCAAGAATTCCTCTTTTTTTGTCCATTGAGAAGTGGCTAGGTCTAAAAAGCAAAGAGTTGATGGTTTGATTGCCAATCAGTGGCTCTGACACCCAGTAGCAACAGGCAGTAAAGCATTGCCTTTTAGAACAGTTGGTATGGTGTTTGCTGCTTTTAGCTGTTTGATTGATGGTAATAGATATAATCAGGATCCTATCAAGAGGCTTCCTTAGAATTTATCCTCCACTTCAACCTACTCAGTTTGACAGAAGTCCTCTGGGAGTAAAGAAAGTACCTTTACTTTTGAGTGAAACATTTTATTTTGTAGGATCTCCCTTAGAAACATTTTAGCAGTAGTTAATTTTTAGTGCTTTTTGAAAATTCCAGTCTTCAGCATTGATCCCAAAGTAGGTTGCACTATTAACACTTTGAAATGTTTTATTAATTTATGTTGCTAGACTTCTGTTTGACTAGGTTGGACTTCCTTTGCTTTAGTCTCCCTTGTGTGACATTTAGATACTGTTGACCATCCTGCTTCCTGGCCACTCTTCCCTCACTTGGCTTTAGTGATGTTGCTCTGCTGTTTCTCCTCCCACCTGGCCTGCTGCTATGTCTCATTCTCCTTTACTGGTAGATTATCTCCTGGCCCATAAGGGTAAGTGAGTATCATAGGTCATCTGCTCCCAGAGCTTCAAGTGTCAGCTCTATATAAAATGACTTCCAGATTCATATATCTGGCCCTTCTCTCTCCCTTGAATTCCAGGCCCAAATCATTAACTGCCTGCTGAGATATCTCTTCCTGCCAGTATTTTAAATGCTTGTGTCCCAAACTGAACTCATCACTTTTTCCTTCCATCTACCCTTCCTCTCATCTTCCCACTTATTTTGGTAGTAGTACCATCTTAGGCTTAAAACTTCAGAATTGTTTTTGGCTCTTCTTTCCTATACCCAATTAGTTGTCTACTCTACAGTGTCTCATTCATCCTTATGTTAAACTTACATTTGCCTATTTTTAGATTCTTCTTGTCATTCCTAAGGCTAAACCTTATCCTGTAAGGCTAAACAGAACAAGGGTCTTCCAGATGTCAGCTTTGTGATAATCATGCTTTTCACTCATATTCCTAGTTTCTTTTTCTTCAGGCTAAGACTCTCCTACCCCATCTTTTCTTCTCTCCTATTACCACCATCCTGAAGACCCACATAACCCTTGCCTGACCTTCTAAATTGATCTCCATGCTTCTAGTCATTTCTCTAGTCTACACTTTACACACCTACCAAAATAATCTTCCTAATGTATAGATGTTACTCCCATTCAAAACCATTTAGAGGCTCCCTATTGCCTATAGGTTAACCTACAAAGTCCTTAATAAGGTAATTGAACTCTTCCACAATATGGCCTCAGCCTATTTTTGCCAGCTTTATTTCTTATCAGCCACATTTGATATTCTCAGTTTTGATTAAATCTGACCATTAGGCATCCCCCATTCTCATTCCAGCATCTATTGCCTCTGCATTTGCACAGGTTATCTTCTGTGCCTATAATGTACTTTCTCCACATTTCTGCCTGTCAAAATTCATTTTTTATTTTTCTCTAAAATCTTCCCTAATCTCAACTCTTTTTCACACTCTCTGAGCCAGCAGATGAAAGTGTTATCTCTTTCCTCCCATGTTTCTGCACCTTTACTGATCTTTGTCCCTGGGTCTTATCTCTAGGAGTGTATAAACTCCTTGAGGAGGAGGATTGGTTGGATTCACAGAGTCTTTCATATTGTTAACACTTTGTGTTTAATGAATTGGGATCACATGGCCTCTGTTTAACAACAACAAAATTCTTAAGCTATTGATACATTGGTCTTTGTTTCTTTACTAATGTGGATTTGTTCATTCTTGTTAGGCATTTTCTTTTACCTTCTTTAGAAATAGGGCTTACCTTTTGAATAAAATACTTGGAGATACACAACAACATTGCCTTCAAGCCCCTTTCCTAAATCAGGGATACAGAACCTTTTTCATGGGCTTTCTGATGAAACTAATGGATTATTTATCAGAATAATGGTTGTTGCTTACATTCTTGATTAAAGAAAATGCTGAATTTCAGTTTGAGGTTAATAAAAATAAAGATGTAAATTTTTTCCCAGCCAAGTTCACAGATCCCCTAAAAACTGTCCCAAAGTTAAGACCCTCTCCTCTAAATGATGAGGAAGCAATAGTAAGCTGCCTCTCTCCCTAAATTTATATAGTCCTGTGGTTTACCAGTAAACGTACTTTCTTAAGCTTTATTCATCCATCCTGCTCTACTTATAGGCCTAAAACCCCAAGAGAAGTCAAAAGGAGTACCATTAGTTTAACAAAGGGGGAGAGAAGGAACCAACATTTATTAAATGGCTATCATGTGCCCAGCACAGTGCTAAAACCTGAAAATACCAAAACAAATGTGAGGATAGACTCTGTCATAGAAGCGCTTAAATTCTAATTGAGGGAGACAACCAGTGCTACATATACCGATTTTGAGAGTTGCAGGATAGACATCCTTTTGAATAGCCATGGCAGTATTGATGTGATTTTGGTTTCAGAACTAAAAATGGGTCGGCTGCATAAGGGGTGGAATTGGAGGGTGTTTGTCATACAGCAGGACTGCAGATGAGAAGATGCCGGACTGGATACTGCTTGAATGTCATAAGCCCGTGAGGCATTCATCAGGAGTCAGGAGAACAGAAGTTCTGGACATTAAATGGTTGTTTGACCTAATGGATGTCACTTGGCCTTCCTTTGCCTCAGTTTTCTTATCTATAAAATAAGAAGTAATAATACTTTCAGGTTCTTATGAAGATCATACCATCTAAGGTCTTTACAACACTATAAATGCCAGTTTTTGTTACTCTCCTTCATGGGCTCCATTTTTAAGCCAGGCTGGATTACTGGCTGCTCACTAGTCTTATACGGTCTACATATTGGTGCAGACCAGTGGTGTCAGACCGAAACAGAAAGAGTACCAATAAGCTGTACGTAAGGATCCTTGCCTGCCACATACTGACTTAAGTTTTAAAATATAATATGATATGTATTTTATTGTGTTTTTATCAATTTTGTTAAATACTTCCCAGTTAGCATCTTAATCTGTTTGGACCACATTCAGGAATGTTGCAGCCCACAAGCCATATGTTTGACACTTCTGCTATAGATCATCCCTATGTGCCTAGAATGCACTCCATCTCCCCCTGTTAGAAATCTCTATTCCTTCAGGATCCTCAAATTCTCTTGCAGTACATTATCTGGATTTTTCCTTTGCCCCTGTCACCTTTTCACATCATACTTATCATGCTTATTTGTGAGGATGCTTTCTTCAATTTTAATTGTAAACTGTTAAAGAGGAACTGTTTCATATTTGTATACCTAACATTCCAAACAGTGCCTTTTTGCAGGGCAGAGAATGAGAAGTTTGTTGATTGGAATGCTGACATCCAGCTCCAGCCAATTTACAATTTGGAAACTGGTAATTAACCAACTACTCATTCTCCATATTATAGTTCCTGAACCTCAATACTATTATGCTAAAAGATTTGGTCTATTATTTTGTTTTTTCTTTATCCCACATTTGTAAAATTGTCCATTTATGTCTATAATTGAAAAGGAAAGTAGGGTCTTTTCCTATACTGGATGATTGTGTTCAACAATGCATGATTTAATTAAAAATGAAAAAATTGGCATTGGAGCAACCTCTTATAGCACCCTTGAACTTCAAATCTGCCACAATGAACAAAGAAATGAATGACATACAGTTGGTGCACTCTGAGTGGCCTGTAGCATTCACTTTAGGATCATTTTAGTGCTCAGTCACCAACCAGCTTCTCTCTTGACTTTTTTCCTGGGTCCGAGAAAACTTTGAGCCCATTGAGGTTTTCAACTGTGGAAGCACCAGTTGGATTCACTCCTTCCTGGGCCTTTTCCTCCCATGTGGTATCTTTCAGGGGCAGTTGGGCTGCTGCTTCTGTGATTTGAGTCATTTTTTTCTTTTCCCAATTAAGTTTTCCTCTCAATACATTCCAGCTAAAGGTGAGCAGACATGTTACTTATAGCACACGAATAGAAGAGGTTAGCTAAGGAAAAATTACTGTTACAATGGAATATAAATCTCATTTATTCTCAGAACCTCCCATGATCACTGTGAAGTGTTCTTTTACCCACCTCAAAACACTACACACACATTTTCTTCATTGGCAAAATGTAAAGAGCTACAACAGAAAATCTGAACAGCATCTATTTAGACTGGGGAGTTAGATGAGAAAGTTTGTGAACTTTATTGAACAAGCTTATGTAGAAAATAAAGGGATAAAAGCTGACATAAACTTTGCCAGTTAACAAGATAAAGTAAAATGTAGTATAAAAGCAAAGAAAATGCCATTTTTTTCCTGTGTCCCCTTTCACACCAGCTTTGCTGTCTTCTTTCCTGCCTCTCTTTCTTTCTTCATCTCTTTCTCAATTAAGTCACTTCAGACAGATTTATATATATATATGTGTGTGTGTGTGTGTGTGTGTGTGTGTGTGTGTGTGTATGTGTGTATACACATATCTATCATATATAATATGTGTGTGTTTATTTAAAAACCAGCTATGAATATTTTTGTCCATATGGGTTTTTTATTATTTTGGGGGATGAAGCTCCTAGTTAGAAGTGATGATCAATTTTGACATTCTGCTTCATATCGTCATATTGCTTTCCAAAATGTTTGCCCCAATCCTGCAAATGACTAATTAGGCTGTCTAATTCCTGAATATTAGATTTTTTTTTCCTTATTTTTGCCATTCTACTTGGTGGAATGTGGTATCTTAAGGTGGCCTTAATTTGGATTTTCTGAATATTAGGGAATGAATTTGAGCATCTTTTCATGTGGTTGTTAATTATATTCCAGTGCTTTTAAATGTAAATTTATCAAACACTAACCTTTTACATTCAGTGGGTTTTATTATATGTGTCCTTGTCTTGTTTCTTTGTTCTTTTTCAAGAACCAGGCAGTTCTTAGTTAATAGTACATTTTGAGATCTAGTAATGCTACTTTCCCATCACCATTGTTTTCTCATAGTTCTTGAGATTCTTCTTCATCTATTTTTCCATGATAATTTCGTTATAACTTTATCTAATAAAGTAACCTCTTAATATGTTGGTTGGTATTATACTGAATCTACAAATTGTTTTGGAAATTATTGATGTTTTTACTCTTTTTTACTTGTTGGAGCCATGACCAGGAATATTCATCTGCTTTCATCAGCAATTACTCCCATCAACTAATACTCTGCTTAGGCTCATTCCCCAATGGTTAACAGACCCTCACACCATCTTGTTTTTCTTTCTGTTTAGGAGTAAACTACCTCTGTCCAATTCCCACTTACAATTTCTTGTACACTTTCACCTCACCTGTACCCTCCTAATGTTTCATTCCAGATCTTTTTTCCCTTGCCACTTTGTGGAAAGCTCATTTCCTTTATGATTACGATGAGAACCAGGAGAAAGCAATGTCATACAAACCTAGAGAGAAGAGAATATCAAGGAAATTATGGTGATTCACAGTGTCAAGGGCTGTAGAAAGATCAGAAGGGATGAGAATTGAGAACAGGTCATTAAATCTGGCAATTAAGAGGTCATTAGGAACTTTGGAGAGAGCAGTTTCAGTTGAATGATGAATTTGGAAGCCAGACTATACAAAGTTAAGCAGAGAATGAGAGGAAAGGAAGTAGAGGCACCTGTTGTAGATGACCTTCTCAAGGAGTTTAGCTATAAAAGAGAGAAGAGATATGGGCTGATAACTAGTGGATAGATGGATCAAATGAAGAGATATGAGCATGTTTCCAGGGATCAGGAAAGCTACCAGTAGATGAGGAGAGATTGAAGATAAGTGAAAGAGTAGGGATGATAGGAGGGGCAGTTTGTTGGAGATGAGATGGAATCTTTTGCCTCACATATGGAGAGAGGTTTTCTAGGTCTGTCAGTCATACATTTATTAAGCATCTACTATATGGTGAGTTTAACTTACAAGTAAAGTTCCTATGGTGTCTATAATCATAAATAAACCATTTTAGGAATGTTGCAAAAATAGTATTGCCATAAAAAAGCACCTTTGCAATGGTATTTATTATGTTTATGACCAACTTGTTACTGGGTCCTGATCAAAATCCTATATTAGCCTTGCTTTTCTCATATTAAGCCAGCAAGTCCTACTAAACAAAGCCCAGTGTTTCTTGTTCAAATGATGGTCAGGAGAGAAAAGCAAGGAGACTTTTGAGTAGCATGACATTCCTTTATGATTATGGGAGCCTGGTCCTGGGTGAATATTAGATCTCTTTGCCCTCTTGATTCACTTGCTTTGAATACCAACCCATGTTTTTGAGTAAGTCAGCTTCAAATTACCATTCATTCCATGTTCTCTTCTATTTTTTGTGTGATAAGAGATGAACTGGGTTATACAGGATAGTCAGCAGACACAGCCACCAAACAGCTCGATTTGACTGATGAAAATTGAAGAGGTTAATTGAGAAATCCATTGCTTATTCCTCTTCCCAGAAATAGGTATTCTCTATCCTTCGTCATAGCAACTAAACTAGGAAAGTTATTTCCTCAGTAAGTCACCTACTGGCACAATGCAAAAATATCTAAAGGGCAAACATAACTTCATTCCAGTTGTTTCAGTTTGTTATTACCAGCTTTTGATCTAGTAACTTTTTCCCAGTCTTAATGCTTTAATAGATAGGTATGACTTTTTGACACAAAGCCTCGTAGGGCCAGTCTAGCTCTTAATGATTATGTTTTTTAAGTTCTTTACCCTTTAGCAGTCTGTGGAATGAAACTGTACTAAGGTATTTGTAGACAATAATTGAATTTTGATTTACAAAGTAAAATATTACAAAGGAACCTTTAGCACTGTTGGTATTGTAATAGACTTTTTTTTAACATTTATTAATATTCATTTTTAACATGGTTACATGATTCATGCTCCTCCTTTCCCCTTCAACCCCCCCCCGCACCCCCCCTACCCATGCGCATTTCCACTAGTTTTGTCATGTGTCCTTGATCAAGACCAATTTCCAAATTGTTGGTGGTTGCATTGGTGTGGTAGTTTCGAGTCCACATCCCCAATCATGTCCACCCCAACCCATGTGTTCAAGCAGTTGTTTTTCTTATATGTTTCCTCTCCTGCAGTCCTTCCTCTGAATGTGGGTA
>NC_058131.1:107984509-108073402 GCF_016433145.1 Gracilinanus agilis
GAGAGAGAGAGAGAGAGAGAGAGAGAGAGAGAGAGAGAGAGAGAACCAATCCTATCCATGAAACAATAGAGTAAGTGGTAAAACAGGGAGCTGAATTTAGCTAGGCAAAATAACTTCAAGCCTTCTCACAGTAAGTCACAAGGGCCACCCCCTCAGCAGACAAACTAGATAACAAAGGCAGGTGGGCTTACTCCAAGTACCAGAGAAGAGCACTCTGCAAGCTTGGAACAGTGCTCCCTCTACCCCAGGAACAGAGAAGAATCTCAACAGATATATAACATAATGGAGGGAAATAATTAGAAAAATAACCAAAGATAAAGAAAAAAAACCTGGCCTTACAAAGTTATTTTACTGATAGGGAAGCTCAAACTACAAACACAGAAGAGGACAACAATGTCCAAAAGGAAATATATGAAGCCTCAACAGAAAGTGTGAAGGAATGTTAAGCCACAAAAGAACCCCTGGAAGAACTTGAAAAGAATGTTTAAAAATTTTAAAGACAAGGAATTTTGTATTCTGAAAGACCAAGGATTCAGGACTAAAATCTAAAATTACATAACCAAGCCAAACTGAGTATAATCTCCAAGGGCAAAAGTAAAAGTTTAAAGAAATAGAATAATTTCAGACTTCCCTGAACAAAAACCAGAATTGCAAAGAAAATATGATGAAAATTTAACATTCAAGAGAAGCATAAAAAGGTAAAATGGAAACTTGAGGGTTCCAATAACATTGAATTAAGAACATTTATATTTGGGGAAGGTGATAACTGAAATAGTATCTATCTATCTATCTATCTATCTATCTATCTGTCTGTCTATGTATATATATATATTTATATGTGTATATTTGAATTGACAAATAAGATAAGGAGCTGGTTTTATGAAAAAATGAAATTGATAAACCATTTGTTAATTTGATTAAAAAAAGAAAAAAAAAGCAATTAGGAGTATCAAAAATGAAAAAAGGCAAAATCATGACCAATGAAGAAGAAATGAAAACAATTATTGGAAGTAATTTTGCCCAACTATATGTCAATAAATCTGAAAATCTAAGTGAAATAAAGGAATAGTCACAAAATATAAACTACCCAGATTAATAAAAGAAGAAATAGAATACTTGAACAATTCCATCCTAGAAAAAGAAATTGAACAAACCATCAAAGATTTCCCTAAGAAACAGGGCTCAGGGCCAAATGAATTCACAAATGACTTCTTTTATCAAAAATTTAAATAACAATTAACTCCAATGATACCTAACAATTTAGAAAAAAGAGTGAAAGAAGTTCTTTTTATAAAAAAAATTTGATACTAATATCTAAACCAGGAAGAAATAAAACAGAGGGAAAAATCTATAGATGAATCTCCCTGATGAATATTGATATGACAATTTTAAATAAAATACTACTAAAGAGATTAGAGCATTATACCACAAGGATCATACATCATGATCAGATGGATTCATACCAGGAATGCAGAGATGATTCAATATTAAGAATACCACTAGCATAATTGACCACATCAATAAAAAAGCAAATAAAATATAGAATAAATCCACATAAGTCATTGGCATTTCTATTCACCATAAACAAAGTCTAATAACAAGTGATAGAAAAGAAAATTCCATTCAAAATATTTCTATACAATATAAAATATTTGGGGGTATAAATGCCTATATGAACATAGCAACTATATGAACACAATTACAAAACATGCTACATATAAATAAAGTGAAATCTAAGGGCCTGGGGGGAAAAACATTGATTTCTATGAATAGGTGAAGCCAATATAATAAAATTGATAATTTCTACTTAAATTACCTAATTCAGTGCCATACCAATTAAACTGCTCCCAAATTGTTTCAGAGAGCTAGAAAAAATAATAACAAAATTCATTCAGATGAATAAAAGAGAATCAATTAAAAATATGAAGAAAGGTGGCCAAGATGGATCAGATTTGAAATTATAATATAATATAGAAATCATCAAAACAATCTGGTAGTGGCTAGTGGATCAATGGAACAGATAAATTCATCAGCACACAGTAGTTAATGTTCAAAGTAACTTAATACTTGTTGAACAGAAAGATCTAAGCTTTTGGGGAAAGCCCTTACTATTATACAAAAATTTTTGGGAAAATGGGAAAATAATATGGCAGAAACCAGGCTTAGACCAACATCTCATAGCATACAACAGAATAAAATCAAAATAGATACTTAATCTAGAAATGAAGGGTGACATCATAAATCAATCAAGGGAATACAGAAAAGATCTCTCCTCAGATTAATGGAAAAGAGAAGAATGTATGACCAAGCAAGACATAGAGAACATTATGAAAAATGAAATGAACAATTTTTATTGAATTAAAAATAATTCTTAAAAAAAAAAAACCCTTACCTTCCATCTTGGAATCAGTACTGTGTATTGGTTCCAAGGCAGAAAAGTAGTAAGGGCTAGGTAATGGGGATTAAGTGACTTGCCCTGGGATCACACAGCTAGGACATTTCTGAGACTAGATTTGAACCCAGGACCTCCTGTCTGTAGACCTGGCTCTCACTGAAACACTCAGTTGTACCCTAAAAAATTTCCCAAGATTATAAGGGAAACAACATATTTGGGGAAAAAATTATAGTAACTGTTTCTAACAAAGGCCTCATTTCTCAAAGAGACTTGAATCAAATTTATAAGGATATAAAGTATTCCCCAATTGAAAAATGGTCAAAAGATATGAATAAGCTGTCCTTAGAGGAAGAAATTAATACTATCTATAGTCACATGAAGAAATACTCCAAATAAATATTGAATAGAGAAATGCATTTTAACATGACTCTGAGATACCGCCTCATAATATGACCCAAAAGGGAAAATGATAAATGTTGGAGGGGATGTGGGAAATTTGAGACACCAATACAATGCTGGTAGAACTGTGAAATAATATAACCATTCTGGAAAGTAATATGGAACAATACTCAAGAGGCCATAAAACTACGTGTGTATATATATCCTTTGATCCAGCAATAACTCTAATAGAGTGAGGGGTTGGGGGAGAGGGAGGCACAACTTGGTGGCTCAGCTGATTAAGAGTCAGGCCCAGAGATGGGAGGTCCTGGGTTCACATCTGGCCTCAGACACTTCCTAGCTTTGTGACCCTGGGCAAGTCACTTCACCCCCATTGCCTAGCTTTTACCACTCTTATGCCTTAGAACCAACACACAGTATTGATTCTAAAATGGAAGGTAATGATTTAAAAAAATAGCTCTACTGGGTCTGTACCCCAAAGAGGTCAGAGATAAAAGGAACTACCTATACCAAAATATTTTTAGCAGTTCTTTTGGTGGTGGCAAAAAATTGGAAACTTAGGGATTGTCTTTCATTTGGGAATAATAGATGGAGAAGTTGTGGTTTATAACTGTAATGGAATAATATTGTACCAAAAGAAATGATGAACAGGATGAGTTCATAAAAACCTGAAAAAGATGTATATGACATGATTCAAAAGGAAGTGAGCAGAACCAAGAGAATAATGTATATAACAAAAATATTATATTATTTTCAAAAGTGAAAGACTAAACTATTATGAGTAAAGCACGATCCCAAGATATCCACAAGGGAACCATGATGAACAATGCTATCCACAGCCAAACTGTTGTAGTCTGATTGCAGATGAAAGTATGCTGCCTTCTACTGTATTTCCTTCATATGTTTTTATTGTATGTGATGTCTTATGTCATGGCATAAGCAATTTGAAAATTTGTATTAAATGAATTTATAGGTATAATGTATATCAGACTATCTATCACCTTGGGGAGAGGGAAAAAAGGGAGGGAGGGAGAAATTCTGAATCCTAAAATGTCAGAAAACAATTATCAAAAATTGTTTCCACCACTAACATAATTATTTCTAAAACATAAACTGTGTCCATAAGATACATAGTAATCACGCAATAGTTGCAGCAGATGAACATGGGTTTGGATTTGATTGCCTTGGGTTTAGGATAAAATACTTGGTGATGACTTGATGTACTTCCCTGCATAGGAAACTAATCATACCTCTTTACTTTACTCTCTCCTTTTAAAAGAAACTCACCTTTTAACTTGGCTTATTTTAAAAAGTGTGCTTAATGCTCTCTGAGGAGCTATTCACCCCAGGACTCTAAAGGCCTAGATTTTTGTCTTGATTCAGCAGCTAGTCTGATTAGCTTCCCATTTTTTGTACACAGGTCCTAAGAAGGTAGAATGATTATAACCCTTTGGATAGCAGGCTACATTCAGAAGCCATGATGGTTACTTTACCAAATTCAGCCTGCCTATGATAGGCAAAGGCAAAATTAGCTCAAGAAATGGGATGTGGATAAATTACTTGAGTCTCAAAAGCATAGGCAGAAATCTAGCCGCTTGGAGAGTGTAAAGTAATTTAGGGATATTTTTTGTTATTGTTTTCCAGTATCTATTTGCTTACTAAAATTTAAATTTAAAATGATTATTTGATGTGTGTAGTAGGCAAAGCACTGTGGAAAACACAGGGATAAACATGGCTTATTTATATATATATATAACTAACATTATAGGATGAGAGAATAAGACCATTTAGAGTAAGAGATTACATCTGATTAGAGAGAGGTGGTATAACAATAAAAAAGGGCCCCAGTAACCAATGTTTGATAGAAAGGAGATAGAGATAGTCTATGTGGTGAGTCTCTCTTCTAGCACTCCCCTGGGGCTGAATATACACTGTGAGACTTTAAGGGGGTGTCACCCCCAAACTGGGTGACCTGGATGGTCATGCCACCCCACATGAGCTGGGGGCAAGGCTTCCCTATAAGATGAGGTATGTGGTACCCTAATCTGATCCTGAATGAAGACATGTTCACACAAACCTTTCCCCAATCAGTTAAATTCACAGCGGGTAGTCCAGCTTCAAGATGGATGTAGCTAGACCAAGCTGTAGTTCCCCTCTCCCTTGTTGTCTCTCAGGCATTCTGGAAAGCTATCTGACTGTTTAATGGCTTTTTATTATTTTCAAATCAGGGACTAGGGAAAGCAATGAAGAGCAGAGGGATTTTGGGGTGCCCTCTTCACTATTCCTATGGAGTCCATCACTTAGGTGGAAACCTTAGTGGTTCCCACTCCTAAGCTTCTCCCCTCACCCCTTCTCCTTCTGTTTCTATTTCTATTTTTCTGTTTTTATCCTTTTCTATAATTGCAAGTTTCGACTGAAAAGGGTCTCTCAGCAAGGTTGAGTAATGGGTGAAGGAGACTAAGAGATTGCTCCCAAAATGGAGTCCAAAACTTGTCTCACTCGATGGTTGAAGTCTTGCTAGGTGAGATGCAATGGAATGGGTTTTTCTAGGGAATAAGGGTTTCAATTACCAAAAGAAAGATCCTCAGGAAGCCCTCAGGACTGGATCCAAGCTAGTTGTCCGACTTCTCCCTCTTCCCTAACAGTGGTCAGTGAAGGCTTCATGGAGAAGGAGGGAACTAGACTTTTAAAGATATGTGGGCTTCAAACAGTTAGGTAGACAGATTTATGCATAGCTGCTTCCACAAAGAATTTGAGCAACACTTTTTATATTGGCCCTAACACTTCTGAAATTCCCTATATGCTGACATACATTTCTGTTTTATTAGCTTGGCCAGGAGAAAATTACATCATTTGTATAAAAATTCTAGGACATTGTTTTCAATTTCCTGGAGCAGCTTTTTTTTTAAAAAATCAAATTGCACTGATGAGTTTTGTTTTATATCACCTACATTACCCAGTATGATCTTGGGAAAATTATTTCATTTCACTCTGTCTCAATTTCCTAATCTGTAAAAGATCACCTGGTTTACCTATATTTAACTACCTGTCCATTAAAATTCCCAAATCTTTCTATCTTTCCCATTTGAAATATTATTTAGCTATATTCCTGTACCTTGTACTTGTGAAGCTGATTTAAAAAGAATCCAAATGTAGAGCTTTGAAATTTATTCCAGTCTCTTTTTAATTTCCCCCATAGCCTCATAGCTAATCTTACCTCCCTACAGTTTGACCCTATAATCAGCCACTTAACTAATTCATTATGTACTCTTCCTAGGAGGTAGCTTATCTCACACTATTTCTTTCCAGTCTTCTAATTATAGTATACTCCAGAAAACTTGATGAACTTTTTGATCCCTAGATATGTCCTACACTTTCTATCCTCTATGCTCTGTCCCTTCATGTGTGGCATAGCTCATGCTAATCATTACATTTGGAATGCCATCATCTCCATCCCACCTTTTTTTTTAAACAATTCTTTATGTTGAAATACTATGAAAATTAAGATATTAGACAGAAGATAGCATGGGAGAGAAAATATTTTTAACTGAGCTCTTGCAACATTGTATTTCAAAAAATAAAATTGTGGAGTGGTAGATCCAGCAGAAGTTCAGAAAGATACATTCTTCCTGGCCAAGTCAACTTAGGAGATTGGAAAGACAGATCTATGACATCGGGGTAGAACTTGACTGGAAGTCCATATGGATGAAGCACCAGTTATACTTGGGACTAGGTGGTGATAGGAGCAGCAGCAATTTTAAGAACCCTCAAGCCAGAGACAGTAAAGCATTTAGAAACTGGTTGCTCACAAAGAAATTAGAGAGGACTTCTGTGCTACCTTTGAACTCAGGACCAAATGCTGTTTGACAACTCTATTGTCTGTACTCACTTCTGGGATATAGTTCAAAGGCAGATAGGATCACTTTCAGTCAAGTGAGAGCAAGAAAGCTGAAGGGAAATATCACTTTTTGTCCAAAAAGGTCAGGGTTCTTGAGGGCAGGATTAATTATGAAGGATCATGGGCTCTTCCTGACTAAGAAGAATGAAGACCAGGAAAGCACTGACCACACTTCTCAGTTCACATCACCTCAGAAACATTGAACACTTTAAACTCCTCAGAACCATCTCTGAAAAGAGCAGTTTCAAAATGTCTAACCACTGACTCTCCTACCTTAGGCCTGAAATAGAGCCTAATTTTAACAAGAAGTTCATAATCAAGAAACAAGATAGAGGGGACTGTGGATTGAGAGCCAGGCGGCCCTGGGTTTAAATATGGCCTCAGACACTTCTCAGCTGTGTTACCCTGGGCAAGTTAATTGACCCCCATTGCCTAGCCCTTACCACTCTTCTGCATTAGAACCAATAGGTTCTAAGGCAGAAGGTAAGGATTAAAAAAAAAAGAAGAAAGAAACAAGTTAGAAAAATAAACAAACCATAAAAAGGAACTGTTCATAAAAAGTTACTATGGTGACAGAGTAGATCAAGATACAAACTCAGAAGAAGGCTACGAAATCGAAAAAGCTACAAGTAAAGCCAGAAAGAAAAAAAAAGTTAATTTGACACAAATCAGACAAGAATTCCTGGAAGAGGTAAACATTTCCAAAATCAAATAAAACTGCTAAAGGAAAATATGGGGAGGGGGGAGAAAAGAAAGCAAATTAAGAAAGTTATTAAAAGAGAATTAATAACTTGGTAAAGGGAGGTCAAAATACTGAAGAAAATATCAAATTAAAAACAGAATTGGGGGACAGAGTCAAGATGGTTAGTAGCAGCAAAAGAGTGGAACCATTCTGAGAATCCTTCCAAAAATCTTTAAAATGCATCTCAAAATGACTGGAGTCAAAACAACAGCAAGACAGAGAAAGGGCTCTCTCCTGTAGAAACTAACTTGAAATATAGAAAGAGTCCATTTTCAAGGGATAAGAGGAGGACCAGAAGTAAAAATATACATGGAGGAGTGCTGGCTGACCACCCTCTACTTACTGTACCACGTTCTGAGCATTCTGAGCCTGGGAATAAGCCAAGTTTGGGATCCTGGGACCCTGCCTAAATGAACAAAAGAGTATTCCAAACTCAACATCTACCTCTTGAAGTCCCAAGACAAGGCAACAGTCAACAATAAGGCCCAAAAGTCTTTAGAGGTTGGCCTTTTCAAGACTGCACTATGGTGAATCCCTAGGCCTAGAGCAAAATAGCTCAGAGTTCTGAGTTCAACAAGGCATCAGAAGAGGACTCAGAATCAGTGGCTTTCAGAACTCTTATTCAACAGGCAAAAAAATCCTGGGAGAATGAGCAAACAGCAAAAGAAATAACTAACCACAGAAAATTTCTATGGAGACAAAGAGCAAGTAACAGAGTCAATATGGGACTATGAGATCCAAGCAACCACTTGTAAAACTTCAAAGAAAATTGGGAATTGGTCGCAGGTGTTGGAAGACTAGAAAAAAGAATTAAAAAATCAAAGAAAACAAGTCAAATAAAATTGGGAAAAATAAATTAAAGCAATGCAAAAAGGAAACAACAGTTTCAAAAGCAAAACTGATCAACTGTAAAAAGAGGCACAAAAGTCCAATGAAGAAAAGAGTTCTATCAAAAACAGAATGGACCAAATGGAAAATGAGGATCAAAAGGACATGGAAGAAATTCATTCTTAAAAAATTATACTGGGCAGATAGAAGCTAATGATTTCATGAGACATCAAGAAACAATAAAACAAAATCAAAAGAAGAAAAAAAAGAAGAAAATATGAAATATAACATCAAAACAACTGACAGGTAATATTTAAACCTTACTTTCATTGTAATTGTTTCAGGGAAGGAAGAATAGCCAGATTCATTGGGACATAGAAATCTACCTTACCCTATAGAGAATTAAAAGGGGAATAAGAAAAAGAAGGGGTATTGGGAAGAGGACTAAAATAAGGGAGGTAGAAGTTGGGAGGTGATCAAAAGACCCTATAGAGAAGCAGTAAGGGAATAAGAAGGGTGGCAGTGGAAAAGGGAGTAATATAAGGGAGGTGAAATTGAGAAAGTTATTAAAGGCAAAACACTGGTATGGAGGGACAGAGTGAAAGGACAAAGGGCAGATTTGAAAGCGGAAAAGAAGATAGAAGTGAATACACACATGGTCATCATAACTAGGAATGTAAATGGAATGACTACAACCATAAAATAGAAGTGGATAACAGAGTCAATTAAAAAACAGTATGCTACCATATATTGTTTAGAAGAAACACATTTGAGGAAAGCAGGCACTAACAGAACAAAGGTAAGGGGCTGGAGTAGAATCTACTGGGTTTCAATTTTGATTTAAAAAAGCAGAAGAATGTAACAGTGAGGATTTGGAGTAAATCAAGGATAACTAAACACTCATCTTGGAAGGGGACTGGAAGCTGACCCTATGGAACTCAGAGAATTCTGTTTGGGAGGGGCCAGCAGCAAGAGGAGTTTGGAGGAGAATTCTGAAGGTCCTCAACTGTCATTTCTCTCCTGACTTGATGAGGAGCTGGGTGTTGGGTCTTTGGTTGGGAAGTTTGGATTGTGGGGTGAATCCTGAGTGAATTGGGTTCCTCTGTACTTTTATGTGTGACTATTGGGAGATCATAAACACCAACAAAGAAGACATTGAACAGCAGTTCTCCAATTTGGCCAGAGAGTCTGGACTCCTGAGGGAACAGGCTTTAATGAGGGGGGGTTCCTTCCCTAATCCTGCCTGAATCCATTGATCCTGTTACTTCCCAGTGATATTAGTTTAGAAATATTTGATAGGAGACTCTAGGAGGCAGAGAGAGTTAGCTACTATTATCAAGTCACAGAAGAAGTCCAGATCAGCTCTCTTGGGGAGAAGACTTAGTTGATAGAGTAGTTCATCCTTTCCCTCCTTCCTTGATTCCCCTATACCTTTTCCCCCTGTACCCTGAATTTAATTTATCCTTTAATAAATCCATGATAATTTGATACTTGGAGTCTTTAGCAGTTACACTGAGTGGGGAGGTGACTGATCTTGGGGCTGAGGAGAAGACCATTACCTGACTCCATCTTGATGAGTAAAGATACTTGTACTTAGGAGTTGGGGGAGGCTTGTCTCAACAGGGCTGGCTCTGGGGGTGGGATCCCATCCATTAAGGTTACAGCTGAACCCCAACACCTTCCTTCAAATCCCCACTATAGTTTTGCCAGTTTGGGAAGCTCATTTGAATTTATTCCCTCATAGATCTTCCCTAGGGTGGGTGTAAGTGAATAGCTGATCTGGCCCATTGAAAGCTAACAAGGGGGCAGTCTAGATACACACACCCCCTACCATCAATACTCACCCAAATACAAGTAGCAACCATGATCTCAGACAATGCTAAAGAAAAAATAGATCTGATTAAAAGAGATAAAGAAGGTAATTTCATCTTGATAAAAGATGGTATAGACAAATAAGCAATAATAATACTTAACATATGTGCGCCAAATGGCTCAGCATCCAGATTTTTAAAGAAAAAAAAAACAAACTAAAGGAGCTTAAGGAGGAAATAGATAGTAAAATTATACTCATTGAGGGACCTCAACTTTCCCTATCAGAAGTAGATAAATATAACCAAAAAATAAGTAAGAACAAAGTAAAGGAAGTGAATGAAATTTTAGAAAAGTTAGATTTAATAGATATCCAGAGAAAATTTAATGGGGATGAAAAGGAATATACCTTCTTTTTAGCTGCATATAGTACATATTTAAAAATTGGCCATTTATTATAGCCAAATGCAAAAAAGCAGAAATAATAAATGTACCTTTTTTCAGATCATAATATAACAAATTTATAAGTAATAAATGATTATGGAAAGGTAAATTAAAAATTAAATGGAAATTAAATAATCTAATTCTTCAATGTGGGTGGGTCAAAGAACAAATTATAGAAACAATCAATAATTTTACCAAGGAGAATTACAATGAGGAAATAATATCAAAATTAATGTGATTCAGCCAAAGCAGGACTCAGGAGAAAAGTTATATCTCTGAATGCTTATATCAGTAATATAGAGAAAAATCAGATCAATGAATTGGGCATGTAAATAAAAAATAAAAAAAAAACTAGAGAAAGAACAAATTAAAAATCATCAGTTAAAGACTAAACTGGAAATCCTAAAAATTGAAGGATAAATTCATAAAATTGAAAATGAACTATTGAACTAATAAATAAGACTAGGAATTGGTTCTATGAAAAAAAAACAAATAAATAAGATAGAGCATTTATTAATTTGATTTAAAAAAGGAAAGAAGAGAATCAAATTACCAGTATCAAAAATGAAAAGGGTGATTTCACCTTTAATGAAGAGGAAATTAAAGCAATCATTAGGAACCATTTTGCCCAATTATGTGACAATATAGCTGGTAATATGGGTGATATGGATGAATACTTAAAAATTTGAATTGCTTAGATTAACAAAAGAGGAAATAGAATACTTAAATAATCCCATCTCAGAAAAATAAATTGAACAAGTTGTCAGTGACCTCCACAGGAAAAAAATCCCTAGAACCAGATGGATTCACAAGTGAATTATCTCAAGTACTTAATGGACAATGAATCCCAATACTCTACAAACTTTTCAGCAAAATAAGCAAAGAAGGAAACCTAACAAATTCTTTTCATGGTACAATTGTGAGATTGATATCTAAGCCAGGTAGACCAAAAACAAAGAAAATTACAAACCAATTTGCTTAATGAACATTGATTCAAAAATCTTAAATAAAATACTAGCAAAGACACTACAGAAACATGTCACAAGGATTATTAACTATGGCCAGGTGGGATTTATACAAGGAATGCAAAGTTTATTTAATTAGGGAAACTATAGCATAATTGACAATATCAATAACCAAACTAACAGAAATCATATGTTTAACTCAATAGATGCAGAAAAAACCCTTGACAAAATATAACACTTATTGCTATTGAAAATACTAGAAATCATAGGTAAAAAAGGGTTTCTCCTTTAAAAAAAAGAAGTAGTATTTATGTAAAACCATCAGCAAGTGTCATCAGCAATGGTGATAAGTTAGCAGCCTTCCCAATAAGATCAGGGTTGAAGCAAGGATGTCCATTTCACTAACCTTTTTTAATAGTGTACTAGAAATGCTAGCTTTAACAATTAGAGAAAAAAAAAGAAATTGAAAGAATCATAGTAGGCATTGAGGAAACTAATCTATCACTCTTTACAGATGATATGATGGTATACTTAGAGAATCCTAGAAAATCAACTAAAAAACTAGTTGAAATAATTAATAACTTTAGCATAATTGCAGGATCCAAAATAGATCCACATTAATCATCAGTATTTCTATATATTTCGAACAAAAAATTAGCAGCAAGAGGTAGAATGAGAAACTCCATTTAAAATCACTCTAGACAATATGACATACTTGGAAATTTATTTGTCAAGACAAACTCAGGAATTATATGACACAATTACAAAACATTTTTCACATAAATAAAATAAATTGTTTAGATTTAAACAATTGTAAAAACATTCCTTGTTCATGGGTAGGCTGAGTTAATATGATAAAAATGAGAATCCTACCTACATTAATTTATTTATTCAGTGCCTTACCAATCAAACTTCAATAAAACTATTTTATAGAGCTAGAAAAAATAACAAAATTCATCTAGAAGAAAAAATATCAAGAACATAAAAGGGACTAATGAAAATAAATTTGGTTGATGATGGCCCAGCAGTACTAGAGATTAAACTGTATTATAAAGCAGTAATCATCAAAACAATCTGGTATTGGTTAAGAAATAAAAGGTTGGGCCTATGGTATAGACTAGGGGTAAATCATCCAAGCAATCTAGTGTCTGATAAACACAAATATCCTAGGTTTTGTGATAAGAACTCACTATTTGACAAAAACTACTGGGAAAATTGGAAAACATAATGGCAAAAGTTAGGTTTAGATTGATTTCTCACACTCTATGCCAAAATAAGATCAAAATGGGCAAATGATTTAAATGTAAAGAGTTATAAAGTAATTTAGGGGAATATAAAATATTTTACTTGTCATCTATGGAAAAGGGAAAAATTTATGAGCAAACAAAAGATAGAGGACATTACAAGATATAAAATAAATACTTTTATGTTAGATTAAAAGGGTTTTGTACAAACAAATCCAATGCAACCAATATTAGAAGGAAAACAACAAACTGGGAAAATTTTTATAACAAATTTCTCTGATAAAAGTCTCATTTTTCAAATATATAAACAACTAAATCAACTTAATAAGAATCCAGGTCATTCTCCAATCGATAAATGGTCAAAGGAAATGTATAGGCAGTTTTCAGATGAAGAAATCAAAATTATCAATCATATGACAAGAAGTTCTAAATTACTCTTGATTAGAGAAATGCAAATCAAAACAATTATGAGGTACCACCTCATATCTATCAGAATAGCCAACATGACAGTAAAGGAAAATGATAAATATTGGAGGGTACGTGGTGAAATTTGGACACTAATACATTGCTGGTGCAGTTTATTCTGGAGACCAATTAGTAATTATGCTTAAAGGGTTGTAAAAGCATGCATTCCTTTTGATCTAGTATTACCACTACCAGGTCTATATCCCCAAAAGATAAAAAAATGGGAAAGGACCTATTTTTATAAAAATATTTATAACAACTCTTTTTGTGATAGTAAAGAATTGGAAATTGAAGAGATGTTCCTCAGCTGGGGAATTCCTGAAAAATTGTGGTATGTGGGGATGATGGAATCTTATTGTACTGTAAGGAATGATGAACAGGATGATTTCAGAAGGAGCTAGAAAGACCTTCATGGACTGATGCAAAGGGAAATAATCAGAACCAGAAAAAACATTGTATGCAATAACAGGAATAATGTGGAACAATTAAATGTGATAACCTTTGCTACTAATAGTATTTTAATTATCCAGAACAATTCTGGGGTACTTATGAAAAAGAATGCTATCTACCTCCAGAGAAAGAACTTTTGGAAAAGAAATGTATATGAAAGCATTTGATTTAATGCTTATTATTTGAGTATATTTCTTTGTTTTAATTTTATAAGATTATTCATTTACAAAAAAAGAATAATATAGAAATTAAAAAAAACAGAATTGGTCAAATGAGGTAAAAAATTCACCAAGGAAAATAATTTCTAAGAATTATAGTTGATAATTATTAAACATAGTACATATTAGAAATGTTAGCAATAGCAATAGGGGAGGACAGAAATTAAAGGAATCAGAATGGGCAAAGAGGTAATAAAACCATCTCTGCAGACAACATGGTGGTGGATGTGGAGAATCTCAAATGAAGTAAAAAATGCAGGGGTAACAGTGATGGTCTCAAAAAGAAGCAAAAATAGACTTACTGAAATGATATAAGCTGGAGACAACACCTTTCTAAAAGTAATCATTGAAAATGAAGCAATGTCAATACTAAACATATATGTGCCAAATGGCATTGCATCTAGATTCTTAAGGGGAATGTTAAATGAATTATAGAAGGAATTACTTAGTAAAATTATACTTAGAGGGGTACTTCAACTTCCCTCTTAGTACCAGAGAAAGTGAACTGCAAAATAAATTAGGAAAAAAGTCAAGGAGATGACTAGAATCTTAAAAATGATAAGACATGTACAGAAAACTGAATGGGAATAGAAAATATACCTTTTTATTGGCTGCACATGGAACATTGGCCATAGCTGGTCACCTATTAGGACATAAAACCCTCACAACTAAATTTAGAAATGCTTAAGTATTGAATGAATATGGCATGAAGGCCACAATGCAATACAAATTACATTAAATGAATGGTTACGGAAGCAAAGATTAAAAATTAATTGGAGGGGCAGCTGGGTAGCTCAGTGGAGTGAGAGTCAAGCCTAGAGACAGGAGGTCCTAGGTTCAAACCCGGCCTCAGCCACTTCCCAGCTGTGTGACCCTGGGCAAGTCACTTGACCCCCATTGCCCACCCTTACCAATCTTCCATCTATAAGACAATACACCAAAGTACAAGAGTTTAAAAAAAATTAATTGGAAATTAAATAATCTAATCCTAAAAGTAAATAGGTAAAATAATAAATCACAGAAATAATCAATTTCATTAGAGAGAATGACAATAATGAGACAGCATTCCAAAATTTTGGGAATGAATCCAAAGCAGTACTTAGGGGAAATTTTTTTTTCTCTAAACGTATGCATCAAGCATCAACAAAAGAGAGAAAGAACAGAATGATAAAGTTCGTATGCTACTAAAAAATAAAATGGATACATTTAGAAAATGGAGAAATTAAAAATTCTCTTTTAGACACCAAAATGGAATCCTGAAAATCAAAAGAGAGATTAATAAACATGAAAGTAAAAAATACAAACAAAACATTAAACTAATAAATAAAACTAAAAGCTAGTTTTATGAAAAAATAAACAATTCATTAATTTGATTGAAAAAGAAAACCAAATTACTAGCATCAAAAATGGAAAGTGTGAAGCACTACCAATAAAGATGAACTTAAAGCACATATTGGGAACTATTTTGCTCAGTTACATGCTAGTAAAACTGAAGACCTAAGTGAAATAAATAGATATTCATAAAAATGTAAACTTCTCAGATTAACAGAAGAGAAAATAGAACACTTAAATAATCTTATATTAGAAAAAGAAATTGAATAAAGCCATAAGTGAGCTTTCTAAGAAGAACATTCCCAAGACCACATGTATTTACAAGGAAATTCTACCACATATCTATGGAATAATTAATACCAATATTATATGAACAGTTCGAAAAATAGATAAAGGAGTCTTAAATTTTTTCATGACACAAATATGGTTTTGATACCTGAACCAGGGAGAACAAAAAAAGAGAAAGTAAAGTGTAGGCTAGTTTCCTTCATTTTCTTCAGGATGTTTTTTGAAAAACTAGGAAGACTTACATGAACTAATGCAAAATAAATGAATATAGGGTGGCTCAGTGGATTGAGAGCCATGCCTAGAGACAGGAGGTCCTATGTTCAAATCCGGCCTCAGACACTTCCCAGCTGTGTGACCCTGGGCAAGTCACTTGACCCCCATTGCCTACCCTTACCACTCTTTAATCTATAAGTCAATACACAGAAGTTAAGGGTTTAAAATAAAAAAAATAAATGAATATGTTCAGGATACCATTGTACATAATAATAGCAATATTGCAAAGATGATCAACTTTGAAAGACTTAGCTACTCTGATAAAGACAATGATTTGGTCTGTGATATTTCCTCATCCAATGAGAGAACAGATGAATTTATGTTTGTAAAACTTTTAAACTTGTTTTTCAAATTTATGCAGGAACAATTTTTAAATATTATCTGATTCTTTGATCCAGATTCTCTCTCCTTCTTACTTCCCACTTCTCTGAGATGGTAAATAGTCTGGTGTAGGTTATATAAGTACTATCAATCAATATGTATTTCCATTTTCCTCATGGCATGAAATTTGACACATCATATACAGAATAAAAAACTCACAAAATATATAACATTTAAAAAAATCATGCTTTGAACTACAAAACCGAACTCTGAATGCAGATTAAAATTATTTTTTAAAAAACTTTTTATTCTTTTGTTTTTTTGACTGTTTTCTTTTGCAACATTGCTAATATAGAAATGTGTTTTGCATGACCACATAGCTGATCAAGAACAAATTGCTTATCTTCTCAAGGTGAGATGAAGGAATGGAGGGATAGAGAGAATTTTCATTTCAAAAATGATTGTTAAAATTTTTTTCATATAGTAGAAAATATTTAATTAAATGAATAACAATGTAATTTAAAAAAATCCTGTCAATCTTGACATTACCTCTTCTTCTATGAAACCTTTTTTTGTTTTTTAGCCAAACATTATCTTGCACTCCTTGAATTTACTTAATGTTTCATTTTTATTTTTTATTTTCTTACCATATTCCATTTTGTATATTAGTGATTTGAGTGTTTGTTGTATCCCCTTAGAAAAGTGTATGAACCATGAGGGCAGGAATCATATCTTATTTAGGTTTTTATCTCTCCTAATATCTAGCAGTATGTTCTGTAATAGCCGGCTTACTAAGTCTATTTATTAAATATTGTTTAGTTCTATCAGTTGTGTCTGACTCGTGATCTCACTTGGGGTTTCTTGGCAAAGATACTGTAGTAGTTTGCCATTTGTCTCTAGCTTATTAAAGAGATGAAGAAACTGAAGTAAAAATGGCCAATGTCACACAACTAATAGATGTTTGAGGTGACATTTGAACTCAGATCATCCTGATTCCAGGACTGCCACTCTTTCTGTGCCATGTAGTATATTAAACGTTAAAACAAACAAACAAAATAACAACCTTTTTTATAACCACCTTATTTAAAATTTTCTAACTATGTAGTAAAATAGTCTTGTTCCTTTAAAGAAAATTAGATTGTTTTTTTTTTTCATTTTTATTGTCATGTAAAACACACTTCTATATTGGTCACTGTTGTAAGAGCACACTCATATATAACCAAAACCCCCAAATAAAACCAAAGATATATTGATGTTCAGAATGACTACAACAGTTCTTCCTCTGGAAGTAGATATCTTTCCTCATCATAAGTCTTTCAAGATTTTCCCAGATCATTGCTTTACTGAGAGTAGCTACATTTTCACATATAATCATCATTCAGTGTTCCCCCAGTTGTGCTTATTTCACTCTGCATCAGTTCCCGCAGATCTTTCCAGCTTTTTCTGAAATCATCTTGCTTATAATTTCTTAAAGCACAATAGTAATCCATTACTAACATTTACAACAACTTGCTCAGCCATTCAGTTGGAACAACTGGAAACAGTTGACAAGCCAAGTGTTTTGGCAAGGGTTGGGAAGTTTAGCATTAGATAGGAGGTGGTAGTTCCGAAAGTCAGGTGGTCTGCATTTTTTTCTGTATGTGGTAAAGATTCTACTTCAGGAACTTGGGTTTAGGGAGCAAAACATGCTCCTCAATCTTGAAGAAGCTAGGCACAAGCAAGGAACCATGGCAAGGTTTAGAGTGCAGAGAAAAAAAGAGAGATGAAGACCATAGAAGTGAAATATTTGGTCAAAAGGAGAATGTTGAGTGTAGGGTTAGAGCAGTGTTGGCAGCAACATCGTCTTCATGTGCAACTATGAATCAAGGTATCCAATTAAGCGTCCTTGACAAAGAGTTAGCTAATTTAGATCCAGGGGCTAGGCTGGGACTAAGCCTGTATGTAGAGGTTAAAATGATCCCAGATATGGTGATTGGATGGATATCAGGAGAGGGTGTTAGCAATGTTAATGGGATGACTTTCATACCTAGAAAGTCACTTTTATCATTTGGTAGAATCCCGTGGAGATAAAGATGGCTTTGTGGTACAGAAGATAGAGCACAAGTCTGCAGACAGGAATTACTGAGTTCAAATATGACTTCAGACTCATAGTTGTGTGATCCTGGGCAAGTTTACCTTAGTGTCCTCATCAATACCTAATATCTCGCTTCCAAGGTTGTTTTGAGGATCAAATTAAATAATTATTATAAAGCACTTAGGATAGTGCCTGTCATATCATAAACTCTATATACATGTTAGTTGTTATTATTATTATTATTAGGATGATATCCACTGAAAGAAATAAATAATTCCTTTGTATATTTCTTAATTTTTAAAGCATTATAGAGTTTTCTAGGAATTGACTCTTTTTTAGAGCTTAAAGGAATTTCACTTGATTCTATGCCTTACCCTGAATTCTACATATTAGAACTTGCCTGGCCTTCTTCAGTTGGATCTCTTTTAATTATTCTAAAATTTTGGTCTAGATTGGTGTGTAGCCATGCTGTAAGAGGACAGACATACTCTCTGCCAGGAGCAACATATTTCTAGGAGGGTAATTATTGCAAGATCCTTCTTTGCACAATTTCATAAAGTAGATATTTTAAAGACTGGCAGCCCAGCTATCCAGTTAGATGGCAAGCCTATTGAATTAGCATGACAGGAAATATGTTTGGGACAGTCTTGCAGATGGACAATGAGTTGAGCCCAGTATTGAATGAATAGGAGAAAGAGAGCAGATTGGGTTATATTTCTCTAACTGGGGAATGTTTTCAGTATTTTTGAACTTCTGCTCAGTGAGAAAAAACAAAACCAAAAACAACAACTATATATTAAACTAGATATGGTCGCACCTGCCTGTAGTCTCTGACATCAGGGAATATTGGGGCTGGCGAATTGCTTAAACTTAAGGATTTTAAGATGAGACAAAGCTTTAAAGCCATTTCAGTATCCTATAATGGAACTTGGGACTGCTATGCTGCTTAAGGAGGGGCAAACCAACCCAGGTCAGAAACAGAGCAGGCCAAAGTTTCAATGCTGATCAGCAGTGGCATCTAGCTCCATGATTGGCTACTGGAGACAAAGCCATACATTTACAAAAAAATTCTCCCAAACCCTAAATTAAGCCAACTTCATCTCCCAAATCTATTAAACAATCATGATTTCGAGTGATGATTGTGAATTTTGAAGCTAAACTACCTCTAAAGAATTAATTTCACATGTGATACAAAGGGCAATGGAGAGACTCACATTGTATACCTATAGGCTTTAGTCTATTTTCAGTGATGACCTATGTAAAGATGAAAAAAGATGTAAAAAGGTAACACAGAGAAAAAATAGATCAGTAAAGAAAGTAGAAAGGTCTTGCAATGAAAGTGAAGGGTAAGGAAGTCAGCTGACCCACAAAAAAGAAAACAAGCAAACCAACAACCCTAAAAACCTTTAAAAAAAGTTTTGGATAAATCAAATTTTGAAAATTTGTAAAACAAAATGGACAAAAATCAAATAAAACAAGAACCTCAGAAGTTTGAGAGTTGGCAGAGGCCTTTATAGTCACTTAGTCCAATCCATATATCAAAAGAATCCTTACCACACCATAATGATAAGTATTCATCCACCCTAGCTTGAAGATTTCCAAGGAAAGGGAACCCACCATACCTTAGGATTACATATTTTACTTTAGGACAGGTATATTATGCAGGAGAAGGTGCTTTGAGTTTCTGTTACTACCAATATGACAATCAATGGAAGAAATGACAGAGTTTTAAGTATTGAAACCTGGGAATGACCTGATTCAGGCCAAGAAGGGTTTAAGTAGATTGATATCTGGCACTTGGTTCTCATGATCCTATATCCCTATGTCCCTAAGAGCATTTCTATTAGCAACCTAGTCCATTAGAAATTGGGTCAAATATTTTAAATGAATGAATAAAAAAATCATTAACTATTTGCTATGTGTCATGAATTAAGAATCAGTCAAAAGTGTGTAGATAATTAAATTGAAATACATCTAAGCCCATGGAAAATAAATTCAAAGCTCAGTTTAACTGACATTAGGTCAATACCATAATCTTTGTAAATGTAAATATTTTCATTTTTTAAATGAAAGAGTAATTAGAATATGAAAAAGTGGGAAGTGCAAAGGCAGTGGATGCTTCCTAGATGCTCTTCAGTGAGCTACAATACTTGGCCCCATTGGTTTCTCTTTTAAACTGAACTCTGAAATGAGTCCAACTGGCACTTGTCTTTACAGGTTTTTTTAAAAGAATAAACTTTGCTTGTAGATTTTAAAATAATGGTCATCTGAATTAAATTTTGCTTTCTATAGGCATCTACCTTTTCTCTAAGTTCCCATCTGCCAAGTGAAATCAGGTCCATGAAGATGAAGTTAGGGTTGTCAGAGGTTATATACAGTAAGTCAAATTCCTTTAGATCATTTAGCATAGATCTGAGTGAGAGAGAGACAGAGACAGAGACAGAGACAGACACACTGGAGAGGGAAAGAGAGAGAGAGAGAGAGAGAGAGAGAGAGAGAGAGAGAGAGAGAGAGAGAGAGAGAGAGAACATGGTCCTAGAAAACATAGGAACGGGTTAGTATTTAGTGGGAAAAACAAAACAAAACTTGATTTAGTCAGAAGATCAGTTCTACAGGTTCTACAAAATCTACAATTTACTCTCATCTTCAGACAAATCATTAATTGATGTGCCTTGTTTTCCTTACCACAATGTAGGGCTATCTCTTCTGCCCTGCTCTTATCTGATCTGCCAAATAAAAGAATGCATGTGACAATAAGGTACTAGAAAAGAAGGAGGAACTCTTCTTATTCTGAGATGTGGGGAATGAATTAAAAATCTGGTAAAGATGGTGAGAAATGACTGTTATATTGTGCTTTTAAAACCTGAGATGTAGATTTTTTTTTCATTTGAGCCTCTCAACAACCTTGTAAGGTACAGGTTTGTTGCAGGTTTCATCTGGTTGTTTTTTTTTTTTTTTTTTTTTTTTTTGCAGGTGAGGATATTGAGGCTGAAATATTAAGTGTCTTGCCCATGGTCAGGTTGTATGTGTCAAAGCAAGATCATTTATCTAATTATTCTTGACAATAAGTCTGTCACTCTATCCCTTATCAGAAGAGGATCACTAAACAACATTTGAAGTCCCTGTTGAAGTTATTCTGTCATTATTGTGGTTCTATTAATAATTTTCTCTTGAAATATTCATAGTGACTAAATGATGTGGTTGATGACAGTGACCCAGGGTTGGATATAGCATATGTTGGCAAAAGGTTGAGAAGTTGAATAATTCTATAATTTTGGAGAATTGACTTGCCATGACAGTGTTGAAATGTCAAGGACTGAGTAGGGAGACAAGTAAAACCAGAAGGGGAATGATGAACTAATTAAGCAAGGTAAAGGTAGGTATTCTGGGCTTAGAGGTCATAATGAGAGTAGAAGATAGGTTCATTGAGAGAGACGGTAAAGGAAAATAAGTTATGGTAAGACAGGGAATGTTCCTAATTTGATATCTTAATTTTATTATTCTTCTAGTTTGTTTTCCAGTGAAAATATATTAGTTAAATATTTGATAGTAAACAAAGAATGGATTAAAACCAGACTTTTTCTTCTTAAATTCTTGACTGATATCATATGTTCTATGTCTGTGTGTGGTTTAAATGTCATTTAGAGAGTTTCAAAATGGTACTTTGAAAAATGTTGTAAAATATGTCTAAGGACAGGAAATGTGGATCAATGGGAAAATTTAAGTTGCTCAGTAGAAGTTGTCAGCTCAATTCTCTTACTTACTTTCTTTTTTTAAACCCTTACCTTCCATCTTTGAGTCAATACTGTGTATTGGCTCTAAGGCAGAAGAGTAGTGAGGGCTAGGCAGTAGGGGTTAAGTGACTTGCCCAGGGTCATACAGCTAGGAAGTGTATGAGGCCAAATTTGAACCTAGGACCTCCTGTCTGTAGGCCTGGCTCTCAATCCACTGAGCCACCCAGCGGCCACCCAGTTGCCCCCTCAATTCTCTTTCAATATACACTTATTAAAGAGGTTGGGAACATGATTTCCATTTGACAATTTTTGTAAAAAGTCTCAAACTATGTTACTGGGATGAATGTAGAATAGTACTAGTTCTCTAGTTCAAGGCTATTTAAGGCTCATATATTCTGATTTCAAGTATATTGGGAAGGACTAAGATTTAAGAAAATAAAATAAATAAAATAGAAATAAATAATAGCTTGCACTTAATAAGATTATATGGCATAGTGAATAGAGTACTGTCTGGAGTCAGAAAGATACATTTTTGTGCATTCAACTTTAGACAATTACTATCTTGTAATTCTGAGTAAGTCACTTAATCCTATTTGCCTCAGTCCCTTATCTGTAAAATGAACTAGATAAGGAAATGGCAAACTACACTAGTATCTTTGCCAAGAAAACCCCAAATGAGATTGCAAACAGTCTGAAATGACTGAAAGAATTGAACAACCACCAAACACAAAGCATTTTAATGTTTACAAAGCAATTTACATGTTTTCTTATTTGATGTTCATAGCAGCCTTATGATGTAGGTGCTATATTTTCACCATTTTACAGATAAGGAAACTAAGGCTCAAAAAGTGATTTACCCAGGATTACAAAGAAAGTGACTGTGGTTGGAGTTGAACTCATATCAGCCTTACTCTAGGTCAAGTATTCTAGTCACTTACTGTGCCACCTAGTTGCTGCTCCTTCCTGACTGCAATGCATTAGTGTCACAATTTTGCCACATCTCCAAAATTTATTATTTTCCTTTACTGTCATATTGGCCACTCTTCTAGGTATGAGGTGGTACCTCAGAGTTATTTTGATTTGCATTTCTCTAATTATAAGAGATTTAGAACACTTTTTCATGTGCTTATTGATAGTTTTGATTTCTTTATCTGAAAATTGCCTATTCACATCCCTTTCCCTTTTATCAATTCGGGAATAGTATGATTTTTTGTACAATTGATTTAGGCCCTCAAAATTTGAGAAATTAGGCCTTTGTCAGAGGTTTTTGTTATAAATATTTCCCCCATTTTGTTGCTTGCCTTCTAATTTTGTTGCAATGGTTTAATATAATCGAAACTATCCATTTCATATCTTGTAATCTCCTCTATTTCTTCCATGGTCTTAAATTCTTTCCTACCCCATAGATCTATCATGGAATCTATTATTCCATAGTTTATTCCATTGATCCACTCTTCTATCTCTTAGCCTGATTGTTTTGATCATCACTACTTTAAGATCTTGTACTGGTAGGCCACTATTCTTTTTTTTCTTCTTTCCATTAATTCCCTTAATATTCTTGATCTTTTTGTTCTTCCAGATGGATTTTGTTATTATTTTTTCTAAATATTTAAAATGGTTTTTGTAAGTTTGATAGTTATGGCACTGAATAAGTAAATTAATTAGGTAGGATTGTCATTTTTATTATATTAGTCCATCCTACCCATGAGTAATTCATGTGGAAACTTTTCTGTAATTGTGTTCATATAATTCCTGTGTTTTCAGGGCAGATAGATTTCTAAATATTTTACATTGTATAAGATGATTTTAAATGGAGTTTCTCTTTCTAACTCTTGCTGCTGATTTTTGCAGGAAATATATAGAAATGCTGATGATTTATGTAGGTTTATTTTGTATCCTGCAACTTTGCTAAAGTAATTGATTGTTTTCACAAGCTTTTTAGTTTATTTTTTAGGATTCTCTAAGTATACTCATATCATCTGCAAGGAGTTGTAGTTTTGTTTCCTCATTGCCTACTTTAGTTCCTTCAATTTCTTTTTTGTTCTCTAATTGCTACCACTAGTATTTCTAGTACAATATTAAATAATAATGGTGATAATGGGCATCCTTGTATCACTCCTGATCTTATTGGGAAGGCTTCTAAATTATTCCCATTGCAGATGTTACTTACTGATGGCTTTAAATAAATACTACTTATTATTTTAAGGAAATGACCTTTTATTCCTATACTTCCTAGTGTTTTCAATAGGAATGGTTATATTTTGTCAAATACTTTTTCTGCATCTATTGGGATAAATGGTTTTTTTGTGAGTTTGATTATTGATATGGTCTGTTATATGGATGTTCTTCCTAAAATTAAACCAGTCTTGCATTCCTGGTATAAATCCCACCTGGTCATAGTGAATAATCCTTATGATGTAGTCTCTTTGCTAGTATTTTATTTAAGATTTTTGCATCTATGTTCATAAAGGAGATTGGTCTGTAGTTTTCTTTTTCTGTTTTCAGTCTGCCTGGATTAAATATCAGTACCATATTTGTGTCATAAAAAGAATTTGGTAAGACTCTTTTTTTGCTTGTTTTGACAAATAGTTTATATAGTATTGGGATTAGTTGTTCCTTAAATGTTTGATAGAATCCACTTGTGAATTCATTTGGCCCTGGGTATTTTTTCCTTGGCATTTCAGTGATGGCTTGTTCAATTTCTTTTTCTGAGATGAGAATATTTGAGTATTCTATTTCTTCTTTTTAAAAAAATCTTGGTAATATTTTTATGAATATTCTTTCATTTCACCTAGACTGTCATAATTATCATCATATAATTGCCTAATAATTGCCTTAATTTCTTCTTCATTAGAGGTGTAACTTTGATAATGTTAAATTGATTCTCTTCTTTTAAAAAATTATATTAACCAATACTTTATCTATTTTATATATTTTTAAAGAACCAACTACTAGCCTTATTTATTAATACAATAGTTCTTTTGCTTTAAATTTTATTTTCTACTGATTTTTAGGATTTCTAATTTAGTCTTCATCTGGGAATTTTTAATTTGTTCTTTTTCCAGTTTTTTTTTTAGTTCTATGCCCAACTCATTGATCTTTTCTTTCTCTGTTTTGTTGATATAGAAACTTGTGGATATAAATTTTCTTCTGAGTACTGCTTTTTCCTCAGTCTGAGTCTGTTTTTTTTCCCTCAGGAATGCTTGGAAATCTTCTATCTTATTGAATGACCATTTTTTCTTATGAAAGAACATACTCAGTTTTGTTGGGTAGATGACTCTAGGTTGTAAACCTAGATCTTTGACCTTCCTGAATATCATATTCCATGCTTTCCAAACATTTAATGTGGAAACATGGCTTTCAGGTAGTCCAATAATTCTTAAATTGTCTCTCCTGAATATATTTTCCAGGTCTGTTGAGCAGTTCTAATTTTTAAGAAATGATTTTCCTCCATCAGCTTTTGAGCCTCCTTTTTCATTTGGTCCATTTTCTCTTGCACTGTTTACATTTCTCTTCCCCATTTTCCTCTGCCTTTCTTAATTGCTTTTTGAAATCCTTTCTGAGTTCTTCCAAAATCTAGTTCTAATTCATATTTTTCTTTTGGACTTTCCCTGTTTTAGCTTTGCTTTCACTCTCCTCTTCTTTGTCTGTGCCTTACTCTTTGTCTGCATAAAATTATCTATATTTAGGTGCTTTTTTGTTGTCTGCTCATTTTGCCAAACTTTTTATAGGTAAACTCTGTTCTCTGGGAGGTTAGAGTACCCTATTAAGCTTCAGTTCTTTCTTGATGCTACCTTTAGTTTTATTTCTGGGTTTCTGGTAGTTTCAGTTCTTTCAAGATGGCATGATGACCTGAGGGCTGGGAGCTCTGAAAACTACCACCCTCTGCTGATTCAATTGACCCTTGAGATTGCTGATGGCTGAAATTCTCACCTCTGACTTGGGTGTGGACTTTTGGTCTCATTGTGGGCTTGATCAGGTCATGCACATAGCAGACTGTCCTGCCCTTGAGCCTTTGAAGAAAGGCTCAGAGGGCTCATCTTGGGTTCATCAGCTACCCCAAACTGGGATCTATGTCCTCACCACAGGACCTGGTTGGGGATCCTACCCTCACTCTGGGCCCACACAGATCAGGCTGCTTCATCACAGATTGTCTTGGGCTAGAATTCCAGTCTATTAATATGAAAAATGTCCCCACTACAAGGTTTGCTTAGAACCTTTAGGGGTTAGCATTGGCATGGACCTCTATCTGAGTAGGATGGTCTCAGGGTCTGAATGTTGCCTTGGGCTCAGGTTCAGAACCTGGCACAGGAAATGTGGGGTGGGAAGTGAGGTGTGTAGCTAGCTCTTGGCTTGTTCCTCATTCCTTACTTAGCCTTTTGCTGTCTGTACTCTTTAATCACTCCAGTGCCCCAGATGTTTTCGTCTACCTTTTAGATTTTTCTCTTCTCGAAAGTTGCTTCACTCTGTCTCTGTGATGGTTCTTTCTCTTCTGCATTCGTTTTGTGGTATTATTTCAAGATTGATTAGAGGGGTCCTCATGGTTGATTTTGAGCTTCCCTGCTACTTCTCCACCATCTTGCCTCCAGAAATAGAAGTCCCAGTGCTGTTGCTATGTTACTAAACTGCCTTCTGTGGGAAATTGAAAATAAAGAAATATATATTATATATACATATATATTTCAGGCATATATAACATATATCTTTTGTATAAATATATATGATATATGACTGGAAACAGCTGCTTTAATGGGAAGCTAGATGGTGCATTGTATAGAACACTGTGTCTAAAGTCACAAACATCTGGTTTCAAATGTGACCTCAGACATTTATTAGATGGTGACCCTAGACAGTATCCCTATCTCCCTTCATTTCTTCATTTGTAAAATGTGTTGGAGAAGGAAATGGCAAACCACTCTAGTATCTTTACTAAGAACAACTTTAAAAAGGAACCACAAAGAGTCAAGACTGAAAAATAACTAAACAACAGCAACAATATAGGGCTTTTGGGTTTTCAAAGTGCTTTTTATACATTATCTCAGTTGATCCAGGTAACAACAATGTAAGGCAGATTCTATTACTATTCCTATTTTACAGATTAGAAAAGAAGAAGAAAGAGAAGTTAAAGGTCTTGCACAGGGTTACACAATAGGTGTTTGGGATAGGATTCTAACTCAAGTCTTCTGATTCTGTCAGACCCTCTGCGTAGTATGCTACCTAGTTATACATATGATGAAATCATTTGAAAGAGTGGAAAATTCATTCTGAATAGATCTATTCAGTTTACATGCAATTTTTTGTGTCTTTATCAAATATCTGACAAAATAATCCTCTTGGTATTTTGGGAGTTCCTAGTTGACTCCATTAATTTGGATTATACTGAGAAGATTAAAGAACCATTCCACAGTGGAAAGGCCATCAGGCTTGAAGTTGGAAGATCTTGATTCAAGTCCTATTCCTGATAGTCACTATCTAAATTAGCTTGAATGAATCACTTTATTTCTCTAAGTATCAATTTCCCCATCTATAGTATAAGGGGGTTTGGATTAGATGATCTTTACAACACCTTCCAGATTAAAATCTGTTATTTCATATACTACTAAAATAAATTGGACATAAGAGCTCTCATGAGAGTCAAAAGGTTATGTAGAGAGTCCTGATGATAGGGAAAAGGACAAGGCCTGGAGAAGTTGGGAGCAGCATGGGCAGCCCTACTTCATTTGGCTTCTACTTATTATTGGTGCTACTCACAATAGTAAGTCAGTGAGTATTATTTCTCATTACTTACTAGAAGGTACCTATTAGATAACAAAATACAAGTGAGTAGATACTGGAGTCATTTTGTTTTTATAGGTCCCCTAGCACCCAGTCCACTGCAGGTGCTTAAAATTAATCTTATGGCAGAGACTGTTGTTCCACAAATATTTATTGACTCTATACTGATCTGTAAATATTTTAATATGGTACATGAGGGGATTCTGTTATGAAAATAAATGTTTTTGTGTTTTCAATGTTTTTAAATGAATCATTTCCCCATGTATCCTTTATATTTAAATGTAAAGATTTTTAGAGTGAATACAAAGGCAGCTTCATTAGTTAAAATGAGCCTTTGGAATCCCAAGCAGCAGCTTCCCTTGACTTTTTTGTCTGTTTGTTTCTTCATAGATAATTGACAAAATCATGGGGCAGACTTGGAAGCTCTTTTCCTCCCTGCCTGCCTCCTTCTATACCCCAACACTTTCCAAATCCCAACAGAGTTGTAAGAGTTAATGGCCTTATGGGGATCAGTGCTACAGGTGTCCTAAATGTCTGCTCAACTGATCTCAAACTTCAAACATGAAGTAATGGCATGATACTATGTAGTCTAATGCTACTTGGTTAATCACTTTTAATATGCATCTGAGCATATTGTAATGGCTTCTGAGCTCCAGTGGAGAACCCCGTGAATATGAATTAAAAATAGCACTTGGGTAATTATGCAGCTTTCACTGGGTTGTGAATATTATCCTCAGGATGCTTTGACAGCATGTTGCCCTGGAACTCTTCCAAGGAAGTCATTTTTTCTGTACTGTCTGCTGTCAGAGTATCCTAGGAAAAGTATATACTGCTGGTTAGGGCAACATTATGATGATGATTTACAAAGCTCAGAGTCAGTGAGACTCTGAGATAAGGAAATAGAAATAAATTGACAAAATGTATTTGATGCAAAAAGAGGGATGTGCCATCACAGAGAAATCTGTAACTTTGGTTGCTAATTATTTTTTTCCCTGTGGGTCATTCCTTAGAAGCAAAAAAAAATCCCTGAAAACTTTATAACCACATTATGGATGAATAAGAATGTCAAGTGATTTTAATAACTGTATTCCATTTCATAAAGTCAGTGAAGCACTCCAACCTCAAAGGACCTGATTTGGGCATCCTGGTCACATGGAAATAGTCACTTTGATTTTTGAGACCAGCGTGTTGGAGGCCTTGCGTAGCTCTGTATTTTCTTTGACCCCGTGTGCTTCTTGCATTTAATAAATGTTTAGTACTGAAAGCTCTAAGTTCTGTATTCATCCAAAATAAAACCAACACTCTTTATTCCAGAATTAATTCACTTTTTTTTTTTTGAGTGGTTCAGGTGATTTTTCTTAGCTTCCATTCTGGGGCGATCTTGTCCAGTATGTATTCAGAATTCACCCAGAAAATGCATTTACTTTGCTCAGTCTGTGAATCTGAATATAAATAGAATCAAAGACTTAATGTTTTAACTTAAAGGATACAGGTGTCCTTTTCTGAAAGCTTATATATACCCTCTTTCTCAACCCTTGCCCAAGAGAGGAGAATGTCAGCAACATACTTCATCTTGTTTTTAGCCCTGTAATTAACTCTGAATTCTTATTATGAGAGCTAGCAAATGAGAGCTGAAGTGGATTCACTGGATTCATTTCTTTCTGTTATACTGCAGGCCTTTCATTGGCATTATCATGTGAGCACCACTGGAGAAAGGACATTCTGAAGGTTAAACAAAGATAAGAATGACACCTTCCCTGCCCATGGGATATTTTTACCACAAAGAGAAAAGAAAATAATTTCAAACTAAATGGAAACAAAGTGTAGGGCTGTTTCTGTTCCTTAATAAGTTTTCTCATTGAAATGCCTGTCATGGCACATTCCACAGGTACTTGGAGACTGTAACATTCCATAAGGAACTTGAGGTACCAATCAAAAATTTTGGGCACCAGTAAGCACTTTATATTTGTGATGTCCTGAGCAGTTCCAAGGGGAGCTGATTGGCTGCTAATGAGGTAATTGGCTTGAACTCAATAAAAGGTCCATTTTATCCCCACTCTGGTTCTGAGTAAGAGACTGGTAATTTTAGTCACTGAGAGAGGAAGCCTCCTTTCTGTCTGCAGTTGGAAGGAGAGAAAACCCTGCAGTCTCAGCTTACATATATGTTGGACTGCTTAAGGAAAACATTAGAATTAACTTTCAAGCCTAGAAAAAGGGCATTAAAGCATTACTGGAAGTTGATTATTGCAATAAATACATTTGCTTACTTCCTGTTGAATTAGGTATTTAGTACAAAACTCTTCTTAGAGTGTAATAAAGCAATTCCCCTCTGCTAGTATAACATTGGATTGTAATCCAAAGATTGTTGGATTCTTGAATGTCGTGACATTTTCCCCCTGCTTTGCCTTCTATTGCAAATTTTGTAGTTTTCTACTTTTGCTAACACATTTTGGAGACTGATTTTATTTTTTAATGATATTTTATTTCCCTCAATTACATGCAAAAACAATTTTAATATTTATTTAAAAAATGGAATTCCAAATTTCCTCTCTCCTTTCTACATGCCATTAATCCCTGCCCACCTCCCAGAAATGATAAGCAATCTGACAGAGATTTTACATATGCAATTATAGTAAAACATCATTCCTTGTTAGTCACTTTGTGGAAGAGATTGTGAACAAAAAAGAAGGAAATAAAAGAAGAAAGTGAAATATGGTATGTTTTGTTGGCATTCAGACTCTATCAGTTCTTTCTCAGAAGGCAGATGGCATTTTTCATCATGAGTCTTTGGGATTGCTTTGGATCACTGTATTACTGAGAATTGGTCATTCACAGATCATCAAAAATATTGCTGCTATTATGCACAGTGTTCTCCCGGATCTGCTTATTTCACTCTGCATCAGTTCATTTTAGTCTTTCCATATTTTTCTGAAGTCATCTTGTTTGTCATTTCTTCTAGTGCAATAGTATTCCATTATAATCACATATCATGTGTCCAGCCATTTCCCATTGATGGTCAACCCTTCTATTTCTAATCCTTTACTACCACAAAAATAAGTTTTTTTTTTTTTGGAAAAATGGTACTTTTCCCTTTTTAAAAAATCTCTTTATGATATAGACCTTGTAGTGATATTGCTGGATTAAAAAGTATGCACAATTTTATAGCCCTTTGGGCATAGTTCCAAATTTCTCTTGAGAATGGTTGGACTACCTCAGAACTCCACCAACAATGCATTTTCTCATATGCCCTCCAACATTTATCATTTTTTCTTTTTTTGTCATAATGGCCAATCTGATGAGCATGAGGTGGTACCTCAGAGTTGTTTTAATTTACATTTCTCTACTGAAGAGTGAAAAAAAATGCTCTAAATCATTCTTGATTAGATAAATGTTAATTAAAACAAAAAAACGAAAAAAAAGTTTTGGCTTATGGTATCACCCTTCATATCTAAATAATTTATCTATGTTGACCTCTTCTTGGTATATGGTGTGAGATGTTGGTGTATCCACAGTCTCTGTCATACTAGCTTCTAATTTTCCCAAAAGTTTTTATCATATGGTGAATTCTTGTCTTAAAAGCTTAGGACAAATCTTTTTGTTAAATCTCTTGATTTAACAAACACTAAATTACTATGGTCATTTATTAATATTTACTTCTATATTACTATGTATTATGTACCTAAACCAGTGATGGGCAAACTTTTTAAAGAGGGGGCCAAAGAAAAGGAAATGTTCATCTGTCAGTCTGTTTCTAAGGCAACTCTTTTGAAGTTTCATTGTATTGTATCCTACTCATTATATTCGTCAGATTAGGAATAATGTCCCTCAGCCTGATAGAGCATTTCAGGCTCCCCCCTCCCCCACATCAGGCCCGCAGGCTATAGTTTCCCCATCAATGACCTAAACTATTCCACTGATTCAATACTCAATTACTTTCCCAGCATCAGATTGTTTTTATGATTACCAATTTGTAATACAGTTTGAGATCTGGTATGGCTAGGCTACCTTTCTTCATATTTTTCATTGATTCCCTTGATATTCTTAATCTTATGTTCTTCCATGTGAATTTTATTATTATTTTTCTAGCTCTATAATTTGGGCATAAAAATATAATATTCATCACATAAAATAAGTTTTGTTGGTCTGGCACTGAATAAGTAGATTAATTTAGGTGAAATTGTCATTTTCAAGAGGTTTTCTCAGCCTACCCATGAGCAATTAATATTTTCTCATTTTTCTAATTCTAATTTTATGTTAAAAGTGTTTTGTCATTGAGTTCATATGGTTCCTCATTTTGTCTTGACAGATAGACTCCTAGGTATTTCATATTATCTAATGTTAATTTACATGAGTTTTTTTTTTCTATTTCCCACCTCTTGACTTTGCTGGTAATATATAGAAATGCTGATTTAGGTGACCTTTGAAAGTTAATTTCTTCTGAAAACTGCCTATTCATATCATTGGCCATTTGTCAACTGGGGAATGGCTTTAATTTCTATAGTTTTGTCTCATTTCCCTATATATTTGAGAAACAAACCATTTATCAGAGAATTTTGTTGCAATTTTTTTCTCCCAGCTTTCTGTTTTCCTTCTAATTTTGATTACATTAGTTTTCTTTGTACAAAACCCTTTTAATTTCATGTAATAAAATTATCTACTTTATTTTCTACAATCTCATCTATCTCTTTTTTTTGTCATTAGCATTTACTTTATCCAAAGACTGACAGTTTTTCCCATGTTCCCTTCATTTACTTATGATATTACTCTTTATGTCTAAATCATTTTAACCTTTTCTTGGAGTACAGTATGAGATATTTTATTCTGCCTATTTTCTGCCAAATTGCTTTCCAATTTCTCAAAAATTTTTGTCAGATGTTGAGTTTTTATCTCCAAATCTTGAATCTTTGGTTTTATCAAACACATTACTATGATCTTTTACTACTGTATACTGTGCATCTCATCTATTCCACTGATCTCCCACTATATTTATTAGTAGTAAATTATTTTGATTATTACAAACATAAATCTGGAACTGTGAGCCTACCTTCCTTAATGCTTTTTTCCTCCTATTGGCTCTCTTGATATTCTTCACCTTTTATTCTTCCCGATGAATTTTGTTACTATATTTTCTAGCTTTTTAAAATAATTTGTTAGTAATTTGATTGGTAAAGCATTGAAAAAATAAATTAATTTTACTATATTTGTAATTTTATTATGTTGGCTTGGTCTAAATTAATATTTCTTCAATTATGTAGGTCTGCCTTCATTTTTCTGTGAAAAGTGTTTTGTAATCATGGTCAGGTTCTTGAATTATTCTGGACAGATAGATTCCCAATTATTTTATATTCTCTATATTTGATTTAAAATGTATTTATTCAAATATTGCTACTGAGTTTTGCTGGTAATACATGTAATGCTGAGGATTTAGGTGGATTCACTTTGTATTTTGAAAGTTTTCTGATGTTTTAAATTTTTTCACCAGTTTTTTTTAATTGATTATCTACTTGTACAAAAATATTTATAGCCACGTGTTTTGTAGTGGCAAAAAAACTGAAAAACGAGGGTATGCCCTTCAATTGGGGAATGGCTGAACAAATTGTGATATGTGCTGGTGAACACTATTGGGCCCAAAGGAATAATAAACTGGAGGAATTCCATGTGAACTGGAAAGATCTCCAGGAATTGATGCAGAGTGAAAGGGGCAGAGCCAGAAGAACATTGTACACAGAGACTGATATACTGTGGTAAAATTGAACGTAATGCACTTCTGTAGTAGCAGCAATGCAATGACCCAGGACAATTCTGAGGGATCTATGGAAAAGAACACTTCAGAGGAAGAACTAAAGGAGAGGAAACACAAAAGAAAAACAACTGCTTGAACACATGGTTTGATGGGGACATGGTTGGGGATGTAGACTCAAAACGACCACACCAATGCAACTATCAATAATATATAAATAAGCCTTGATTGATCACACATGTTAAAACCAGTGGAAATGTGCATTGGTTATGGGGGAGTGAAGTGGGGGAAGGGGAAAGTAAAAACAAGAATCATGCAACCATTGAAAATTTTTCTAAAAAAATAAAATATTTAAATCTAAATATATATATATGCATATATATACTGTCATATATACTTCAAAGAGTAATAGTTTTGTTTTCTTATTGTTTAATTCTATTCCTTCAGTTTTTTTTCTTGTTATATTATAATGCTATCATTTCTAGTACACTACTGTATAATAATGGCAATAATGGACATCCTTGCTTCACTCTTAATATTGAAATGGCTTCAAATTTATCCTTATTACAAATAAGAGTTATTCTTAGTTTAGATAGGTTCTATTTAACATCATAAGAAATGTTCCAATATTTTTATTATATATTTCTATGTATTTTTCTAACATGTATATTTCTAAAATAAATTAAAAAATAAGAATAAGTATTGTATTTTTATGAGGATGTCCAAATCTTATATACTTACATGGACTTCTGCCAAATTTTGATATAGCCTGAAATGAAAAAAAATTCGTCAGTAAAAATTACCCTCTTCCTAATTTTATTAGTCCATTATTTGTACTGTTTTGAATATGACAAGTTGTGCTTTTACTTCATAGCAATTAGTAGCTACTTTTTATTGATTGCCACATGCATCTGAAAATACTACTTAATGTGGCCCAAACCACATTAAAATGTCATTCTTATATTATTGTAATATGTTGATGTATTAATAAAAATGAAGTATATAAAATATGTAATTTTATGAACCAATATACAGCCCACAGAGAGATTATTACATATGGATTAGTGACCTCTCTTTCTCCTTTATTTTGACACTACTGTTGTAGAGATATCAGTAACAAATTCTTTAGTTGCTAGGTTGGGAGAAGACCTTTCCTTATCATACTGGGATTAATACAGTTGTTTAATAGCAATAATTTTTCAGCTACTAGTGTAGTTATCCTGTTTTCTTTTTAACATATTCTCCTTTGTGCTTCAGAATAACTGATTTTTTTTCTTTATTGGCTTGAATGGTCTTTAAAATGCTTGATAGCAATAGCATAGATTGATGATATGCCAACGACTTCTGTAATATCTCTAGTAAGTTATTGAAATATGCTCTTAAAGACGTACATTTAAAAGAAAGCTTTTAGATATTTCTCTAAGAACAATACCTATTCTAACTACACAACAAAAACGAGTCATGAAAAAAAGTGTATATGGAGTGAAATCCAACACTTGACTGACAGAAAACTAACTAAAAATGGGGTAACCAGTTTAATATGATTTCATCTAGTCAAAGACTTTCTGAGTCAGTTTAGTATCAATTGAAACATACTCGAATGATCATTGCTGCCACAAAGTGAAATGATATTGAAATTATGCCTGTCCCCCCAAATTTCCACTGTTGATTAACTCTCTCCAGTTTTATATTTGTCATGATAACTGATTATCTAGAATTTTAGTGATAATTTTTAGCTATCTTCAAGTATTGTCTTGTTTCTGTCCTAGTCATAATTACTGCTCTTTGTTTGTTCTTTTGTAAATCCTTCACATTTGAAAATAAAGCTTTTTCTTGATTTCCAAATCTGTCTCATCTTTTTTCTCTGGAAAAACCACTCTATTCTGAGCTATCATTAGGAACGTCCCTCTAGGATCATACATCCTTCTTTATACGTCTACAGTTTTCTCTGGATGCTTCTAAACCATATGATATTGGCCACTAGCTAACCCTAACTTTCCCCTTGTGACTTTGCTGAGGTAGGAAAGTGCTTACTGACAGCTCATGATAGGACTATTCTTAGTGCCATAAATTCAAGTAATCCCTGTTTGCCAACTTCCTTTTCTCTTGGTTTAGAGTTAATGACTTTCTCTTGGCTTCTAACAAGCCCAGATGATTTGATCTCTATTTGCTTTCCTGACTCTGAAGCAGAGTTCTTCACTGAAGTTCACATACTCTCTGAGGATTGTTTGTGCATAAATGACACAAAGGATAGCTATGTAATTAAAATCTTTGAGACATATGTTGAGGCTCTGTCATCTAACTTGTACATTCTTGTCATCTTGAGCTTAAAACTTCATTTTCACCTCCTTTTCCAACTTGGCCATCTCTATTACAGGCATTTTCTTTTGTCCTGTCAGGTCTCTTTAAGAGGGATTCTTACCCTTTTCCTGCATCATGATTATATTAAACAGTCTAGTGGAACTTTTGAACTCTTCCTCAGAATATTATTTTTAAGTGTCTTAAACAAAATACTTGGGGTTACAAGAGAAAACAATTTTATTGAAATAGTTATTACATGTATATATTAAAAAAAACAAGTTTGTGTACTCCAGATTAAAACCTCCTGACTATTTTTCAACTTCCCCCTTTGTAAGAGTAGATTCAGACTTTCCATTTCTGAATTGTAAACATTCTATATACACATATAGGTATATACACAGGATATATCCATGATGTGATATCCATTTCTCTATTCTTCCAATCTTCCTTTTTCTCCTTCTGATGGGAGACCCTATATTTTTACCAGTATTTCTATTTTTCCTTTTGATTATCAATTATCAAATATCAATCCATCCTCAAATTAGATTTAAGTTCCATTTTTACCATACCCCAATGTCAGTAGTTTGAAACTGGTCAGAATAATAGGGAAGATGAAGAAAAGAGAAAAGAGGTAGGCAGAGGAGAGTTCTGGAAACCTTTTTCCTATAACCACCTCTTCCTCTTTCCCTACTCTTTGTGCAATCCTCAGTCTTCTCAATTTAAAGCTTTAGTCTCTTTAGATAGAAAGGAGAGGGAAAGACAAGGAGAGAGGAGAGAATGCAATAGAACATTCCATTTTTTCCTTTCACCTCATTAGAATATAAGTTTCTGGAGGGCAGAGACTCTCTTGATTGCTTGTATACAATGCCTCTCTTCCCAGAACTAACCCATTAGTGTTTACATAGTGATTGAAATGAGTTCTTAATAAATTATCATCTCTCTATTCTTCATCTCTATCTTTTCTCTCCTTGTCTTTTCTCTCTTACTGTCTCTTATAAGTCTCTCTTTTATCTCTATCTCTTGTTTCTCTATATCTCACCTTAATCTAATTATCTATTTTATATACTTCCTCACTGAAATCATAGAATGTTAAAATATAAGGGACCTCAGAGGCCATCTTGTTCAACTCATGAGCAGAGTAAGATTCTTCTCTAAACCATCTCTAAGGCTGATCATTTGGCCTATGGTTAAACACTTTCAATGAGAGATAACTTAAGATAACCACAATATATATCAGGCAATTCCATCATTGAACAGTTCTACTATTAGGTCTTTCCTTCTATTGTGCAAAAATCTATGTTCCTATGAGTTCTTTCCATGGATCCTAGTTATCCCCTGAGAATTGAATGAGGTAGGAGATGAGATATTTATAGTCCTGATACTGGACTTCTAAATTTTGTGGAGTGGCAGTGGAAGAGTCAGAGAAAGTAATCATTTCACCAGAAGAAAAATTTACAGCAGAATAATCTTATTCCTCAGTGACATATGGTTGAGGGATGTGATTCCCAGGGTCCCTCCCTACTGTCCTTGTATTTCAGGGTATGTTAATGAGGGCCAAAAAGTCCAAGATAGTAAGTTATATCACATATCCCTGGGAAAATTTGATCTAAAATGGACCCTTCTCTCCAGTTCCTGCCACAAATAGCATCACTCTATAAAGATTACAAAACAGTAATAAACCACAAATTTGGAACCTGAAAGACTACATCAACCTCCTGCCTTACTCTGGATCTAACTCTTTTTTTTCCCTTGGAAGACTGTTAAAGGCAAAGGAGAGTATTATCTGATGTAAGCTAAAAATCAATTTTTATACCTCTTCCTCACTACAGCCAGAACCCATTTCTTAGTGCTTTTAGCCCCCAAAACCATTCTTCATTGCTTTATTTCCATAATGACAGGATCTGACATGTAACACATATGAAGGTAATCAACAGATATAATGGGAAAACTCTTCCTTGGGAAAAAGGCTGGATCTAAATCATAATACAAGAGAGAATTAATCCAGAGGCTGGACTGAGTTAGTTTTTCAACAACTTTAAAATTTCAGGGGTTTATAGTGGAGGCAGTTGGGGATGATAGAGCAGTTTTAAATGAGCAATCTGCATGGATTAGTTAGGTTTATGTCTAGGAATGAAGGAAGTTGGGAAATGAATATTATTAAGCATCTTTTGTGTGTCAGTCATTGTGCTGGGTAATTAACAAATATCTCATTTGATCCTCATAATAGACTGATCAAGGTTAAGTGACTAGTCCAGGGCCACATAACTATTTGAGGTTAGACTTGCTTAGTGTCACACAGTAAGTATCAGATGTCAAATTAAATTCAGTTCTCCCTGACTCCAATGTCAACATTCTATCCTACATCCAATTAGTTGTAAGGAGAACTGTTAAAATATCAGTTTATCTGGTATGATCTTTCTCACTGAGACTATATTTTTCATGGTGTAAGCCTCTGTCTGCATATAGTCTGTGCTTTATGCAGATGTGATACTATATGGTGGAAGCTTTCACTTTGATTCATTTATCTACCCTTCATTCTCTTTACAGGTCCCACTACTATTTCTTACACCTCTCAGAGCTTTTGTCCCAGTTCCCGTTTATCCTATCCCAAACCTGCCAAAGACTTATCCTAAGTCTTGGAACTATATTTATGGATTTGGGTAGGGATGAAAAAGCTGTTTTTATTGCTTGGTAGAGAGGGGAGATTTCTTGTTGGAATAATGAGAAGTAAAACATGATCCTGGCATTCTGTATGCAAAAAATCATAGACCTAGAGGTTGTAGAAGACATCTAGTCCAAACTCTGAATTTTACAAATGAGAGAATTGAGACCTCAAGAAGAAAAGTTGCTTGTCTAAGGTCACTTTGGTTATAAACTCAGATGCAGTAGCTTCATGATCAGTGCTCTTACAAATTCACTGGGCTTTTAGATACAGTTTCTTTAATAAAATGTTGAAACATTGTTAAAATGGCATTTAGCTACCATTATATTTTAATACTATACTTCAGATATATTATTGTTTGACTTGTGGGTTGGTTTGAGCATCTGACTATTATTTCATAATTTTGGTACTTTGGAAAAACGCATTAAAAATGTAAATAACTGTGTTTACAAAGGGAGTTTTGGAAATCAATATGTTTATAATTATAGGAGGTTGCCTGTAATTCCTTTGAATAACCTTTGTTAGCAGAGATTCACAGTGCATACTACCCTTGTGCACTTTAATTTTCACTTCATAAGTTGTGTAAAACTTTTTCCATAAGAAATTGGTCATTTCTTCCTTTCCTCTGTTTTTAGTCTCTTTCTTTCTTTTTTTTTTTTTTTTACTATTTTATTTTTTGGAAAAATTTTCCATGGTTTCATGATTCAAGTTTTTATTTTCTCCTTCACCTTGCCTTTACCCCCCCCCCATATCCAATGCTCATTTCTACTGGTTTTAACATGTGTCATCAATCAAGACATTTCCATATTATTGATAGTATTGATAGTTACATTGGCGTGATCCTTTCCAGTCTATATCCCCAGTCATATCCGCATCAACCCATGTGTTCAAGCAGTTATTTTTCTTTTATGTTTCCTCTCCTGTAGTTCTTCCTCTGAATGTGGATAGTGTTCTTTTCCAAAAATCCCTCAACAATTGTCCTGGGTCATTGCATTGCTGCTAGTACAGAAGTGCATTACATTTGATTTTTTCACAGTGTATTGGTCTCTGTATACAATGTCCTTCTGGCTTTGCTCCTTTCACTATGTATTAATTCCTGGAGGTCTTTCCAGTTCACATGGAATTCCTCCAGTTTATTATTCCTTTGAATACAATAGTATTCCATCACCAGCATATATCACAATTTGTTCAGCCATTCCCCAATTGAATTGCGTACCCTCATTTTCCAGGTTTTTGCCACCACAAAAGTCACGGCTATAAATATTTTTGAACAAGTCTTTTTATCTATGATCTCTTTGGGGTACAAATCCAGCAATGGTATGTCTGGATCGAAGGGCAGGCAGTCTTTTAGAGCTCTTTAGGCATAGTTCCAAATTTCCATCCAGAATGGTTGGATCAGTTCACAACTCCTCCAGCAATACATTAATATCCCAATTTTGCCACATCCCTTCCAACATTTATTACTCTCCCCTGCTATCATTTTAACCAATCTGCTAGGTGTCAGGTGGTACCTCAGAGTTGTTTTGATTTGCATTTCTCTAATTATTAGAGATGTAGAACATTTTCTCATGTGCTTATTGATACTTTTGATTTCTTTATCTGAAAATTGCCTATTCAAGTTCTTTGCCCATTTATCAATTGGGGAATGGCTTGATTTTTTTATACAATTGATTTTGCTCCTTGTATATTTGAGTAATTAGACCTCTGTCAGAATCTTTTGTTATAAAGATTTTCCCCAGTTTGTTGTTTCCCTTCTGATTTTGGTTGCATTGTTTTTGTTTATACAAAAAATTTTTAATTTAATATAATCAAAATTATTTATTTTTTTTGTAATTTTTTATAACTCTTGCTTGCTTTTAAAATCTTTCCTTTCCCAGAGATCTGACAAATATACTATTCTGTGTTCACTTAATTTACTTAGAGTTTCCTTCTTTATATTCAAGTCATTCACCCATTCTGACTTCATCTTGGTGTAGGGTGTGAGATGTTGATGTAAACCTAATGTCTCCCATATTGTTTTCAAATTTTCCCAACAGTTTTTTGTCAAATAGTGGATTTTTGTCCCAAAATTGGGCTCTTTGGGTTTATCATACACTGTCTTGCTGACGTCACTTACCCCAAGTCTATTCCACTGATCCTCTCTTAGACAGTACCATATCATTTTGATGACGCTGCTTTACAGTATAGTTTAATATCTGGTACTGCTAAGCCACCTTCCTTCATATTTTTTTCATTATTTCCCTTGATATTCTTGATCTTTTGTTCTTCCAAATGAATTTTGTTATAGTTTTTTTTCCTAATTCAGTATAAAAGTTTTTTTGGTAGTTTGATAGGTATTGCACTAAATAGGTAAATTAATTTGGGTAGAATGGTCATTTTTATTATGTTAGCTCGTCCTACCCATGAGCACTCAACATTTTTCCTGAATTGTTTAGATCTAGTTTTAATTGTTTGGAAACTGTTTTGTAGTTGTGTTCGTATAATTCCTGTGTTTGTTTTGATAGATAGATTCCTAGGTATTTTATATTGTCTAGGGTGATTTTAAATGGTGTTTCTCTTTCTACCTCTTGCTGCTGCAATATGTTGGAAATATATAGAAATGCTGATGATTTATGTGCATTTATTTTGTATCCTGTAATTTTGCTAAAGTTGTTGATTATGACTACTAACTTTTTAGTTGATTCTCTAGGATATTTTAAGTACACCCTGATATTGTCTTCAAAGAGTGATAGCTTAGTCTCTTCATTGCCTATTTTAATACCTTCAATTTCTTTTTCTTCTCTAATTGCTACTGCAAGTGTTTCTAGTGCAATGTTAAATAAAAGAAGTGATAATGAGCATCCTTGTTTTATGCCTGATCGTCTTGGGAAGGCTTCCAATTTATCCCCATTGCATATGATGGTTGTTGATGGTTTTAGATATATACTGTTTATTACTTTTAGGAAAGGTCCTTCTATTCCTATATTTTCTAGTATTTTCAATAGGAATGGGTATTGTATTTTGTCAAAGGCTTTTTCAGCATCTATTGAGATAATCATGTGGTTTTTGTTGGTTTGCTTGTTGATATGGTCAATTATGTGAATGGTTTTCCTAATGTTGAACCATCCTTGCATTCCTGCTATAAATCCTACCTGATCATAATGAATAATACTCATGATCACTTGTTGGAGTCTTTTTGCTAGTATTCTGTTTAAGATTTTTGCATCTATGTTCATTAAGGAGATTGGTCTATAGTTTTTTAAGTATTTAAATATTTAAGTATTCTATTTCTTCTACTGTTAATCTAGGCAACTTGTATTTTTGTAAATATTCATCCATATCACCTAGATTGCTATATTTATTGCCATATGATTGGGCAAAATAGTTTTTAATGATTGCCTTGATTTCCTCTTCATTAGAGGTGGAGTCTCCCTTTTCACCTTTGATACTGATGATTTGGTTTTCTTCTTTCCTTTTTTAAATTAGATTGACCAGTACTTTGTCAATTTAATTCATTTTTTTCAAAGAACCAGCTTCTAGTCTTTTTATTAATTTAATAGTTTTTTATTGATTTCTCTTTTAATTTTTGTAATCTCTAATTTGGTGTTTAGCTGGGATTTTTAATTTGTTCCCTTTCTGGTTTTTTTATTTGAATGCCCAGTTCATTAATCTTTGCCCTCTCTAATTTGTTAATACATGCACTTGAGGATATAAATTTCCCCCTGAGTACTGCCTTAGCTGCATAGGATGTCTCATCATTGTCATTCTCTTCATTGAAATCATTGATTGTTTCTATGATTTCTTCATTAACTAATTGGTTTTGGAGAATCATATTATTTAATTTTCAATTTGTTTTTGATTTGCCTGTCCATGTGCCCTTACTGATTATTATTTTTATTGCATTATCATCTGAAAAGGTTACATTTATTATTTCTACTCTTTTGCATATGTTTGCCATGTTTCTATGCCCTATTACATGATCATTCTTCATGAATGCACCATGTGTAGTTGAAAAGAAGATGTATTCCTTTTTTTCCACATATTTTTCTCCACATATCTATTAAATTTCATTTTTCTAGGATTTAATTCACATCCTTATCTCTTTCTTATTTATTTTTGGTTTGATTTATCTAGATTTGAAATTTGAAATATCTATATTTATCTAGATCTGAAAGAGAAATATTTTGATCTACCACTAGGGTAGTTTTACTATCTATTTCCTTCTTGAACTCTGCCAGTTTCTCCTTTAGAATTTGGAGGCTATACCATTTGGTGCATACATGTTGAGTACCATTATTTCCCCATTGTCTATACTGCCTTTTATCAGGATGCAATTACCTTCCCTGTCTCTTTTAATCAGATCTATTTTTACTTTGGCTGTATGCCCTTTCAGCTTTATCCTCACACCCAGGGCCGATCTGAGCTCTTTAGGCTCCTGAGGGCTCAAGTCTAGCTTTTCTCATGGTCAAGCCTCCTGGTTGTCCCCTTGCTTGCTCCTCTGTACTTATGCTCCTTTAGCAGTCTCAGGACTCTGCTTCTACAATCATGCACCCCTCCTTACTGGGTCCCCACCCAAGGTCCTTGCCTGTGCTCAAGGTCCATACCTGCACTCAAGATCTGTGTTCAAAGTCTGAGTTCTTTAGCCTCTTGGGGTCCTAAGTCTTTCTGCTCTCAGGATCAAGCCTTGGTGATCCCAGGTAGCTGCCAAGAACTTAATGAATGCCCCAAACTTGCTCTAACTCTTGTGTGCTGCTTTGGCACTATAGGTGGTGTGTGTATGTTTGTGTGTGTGTGTGTGTGTGTGTGTGTGTGTGGTTGCTCAGCTTGCGTTTTAGTAAGAGCTATTTCACCCCCTGATAGCATGGAAATGCCCAGATCCCACATAACTTCAATGCTGTGTCCAGTTGTGGGGTCCCTTCATTCATCTGGATTTGTTTTTTATGTCTTCTTGAGGAGTCCTATCTGTGTGGGTTAGGAGAGGTTAAGCACACTGCTTCAACTCTGCCACCATCTTAACCAGGAAGTCTTCAGTTTTCTTCTAGATGAGTTCCATCCCTGAATTTTACCAGGTTTCTCTTGTCTTATGCTGTAATATTTTTGAAAAAATTATTTATTTCATTCCCAATTATATGTAAAAATTAGCATTCATTCTTTAATAATTTATATTTCAAATTCTCTACCCCACTCCTTCCCCAACCCCTTCCTTGAGAAGGTGAGCAATTTGATTTTGATTACAAATGTGAGGTCATGAAAATATATTTCCACATTAGCAATATTGCAAAAGAAAACAAAACAAAATAAAAATGAAGAAAGTTAAAAAAAGAACAGTAGGCTTCAATGTGCATTAAGATTTCATCAACTCTGTCTCTCTATAGGTGGATAATATTTTTTCATGATGAATCCTCTGGAATTGTCTTGATTCATTTTCTTGATCAGAGTAGCTAAGTCTTTTACAGTTGATCATCTTTACATTCTTACTGCTATTGAACACAGTGTTCTCCTGGTCCTGTCACTTCATTTTTTATAAGTTCATAAAAGTCTTTCCAAGTTTTTCTGAAACCATTCTGTTTATCAATTCTTATAGCACAATAATATTGCATCGAAGTCTTATACCATGACTTGTTCAAACATTGCCCAATTGATGGACATCCCCTCAATTTTCAAGTCATTGCCACCAAAAAATGTTATAAACACTTGTACAAATGGATTCATTTTTGTTTTCTTTGTTTTATGGGGGGAACAGACATAGTAGTGGTATATCAAGTCTTACAGTCCTTTATATATAATTCTAGATTGTCTCCAGAATTCCACCAACAGTGCAGTAGTATCCCAATTTTATCATAATCCTTCCAGAACTTATTTTCCTTTTCTGTCATATTAGCCAATCTGATAGGTGTAAGATGGTAACTCAGAATTGTTTCATTTTTCATTATTCTAATCATTAGTTATTTAGCGAATTTTTAATGTGAGTATTGATAGCTTTGATTTCTTCTGAAAACTGTCTATTTATTTCCTTATATTTTTTATCAACTGGTGAAGGATTCTTATTTTTTATAAATTTGGCTCAGTTCTCTAAATGTTTGAGAAACAAAGCCTTTATCAGAGAATCTTTTTGCAAAATCTGCCCCCCCCCGGGCAATATTCTGTTTTCATTTATGTTTTGGCTGCATTAATTTTGTTTGTGCAAAAGTTTTTTTTTTTAATTTCATGTAAATAAATTATATATTTAACTTCCCATAATCACTTCTATCTTTTTTGGAGAGAAACTTTTTTCTTTTCTATAGATCTGAAAGGTCCATTTTCCCATATTATTCTGTTTTACTTCTATAACACTTTGTTTCTATTCATTCATTTTGATGTTAGCTTGGTTCACAGTGTGAGATGTTGGTATGTGCCTCATTTGGGCCAAATTGTTCCCAGTTTTCCTAGTAATCTTTGTCAAATGTTGAGTTTTTACCCCAGACTCTTTGGTCTTTGGATTTGTAAAACACTAGTTTACTATGGTCATTTATTACTGTATCATGTAATTAATCTATTCCACTCATTCACCATTTTATTTCTTAATATGTATTAGAATATTTTGATGATTACTGCTTTGAAATCTGAAATTGCTAAGGTATTTTCTTAACATTTTTCATTGATTCCCTTGATATATCCGACCATTTTTTTTCCAGATGAATTTTGCTACTATTTTTTGCTTTATAAAAGTATTCTTTGGTAGTTTAATAGGCATAGCATTGAACAAATAATTTAATTTACATATAACTGTTATTTTTATATTTTGGATTGGCCCAACCATAAGCATTTAGCATTTCTGAATTGTTTAGATTTGTCTTAATTTGTGTGAAGATAATTTTGTAATTGTGTTTATATAACTCCTCAGGTTTGCCTTGGCAGGTAGACTCCCAAATATATTGTCTACAGTTATATTAAATAGAATTTCTCTTTCTATCTCTTGCTGCTGGGTTTTGTTGGTAGAGTAAATTTCATAAAGTTCAGATTTGAAGTTCCCCTATTTGATCAAAACTAGCATTTTCATATTAATTCTAAGACAAACTTCAAAAATTTCTCTTTAGTTTTTCAAAGTGAACCACAATCTACTCTTCTAGTTTCATTTGATGTTGCTACACCTTCTACACTCTACAATAAATCATTCAGTCTCAAGCTCTGCTGGGCTTTCTTTTCTATCTTGCTAAGATGTATGACCTTAATAATTATAATTTTTCTAAAAGTCATGGAAAATGACTAAGGTGTAGCTTTTAAAAAATAAAATAAATAAGGGCTCCTCTAGAAGCAATTTAAATATACTCGGAATTGAATGATTTTTTTTTTGTCTGCTTGGATGCTGTTTGCTAAATTGCCCTTTTTGAAAAAATTAAATGTCTCAAAACCTACTACTCAGCCTTCTCTCCAAACCATATTACTATCTCTGCCATGAATGCCATCTTCTCATATCGATCAGCACAATCTACACTCTCCTTGGGACTTCAAGCATTCCCTAGACCCTGGGGGAGTTAATTCATTCTTCTTTGGAGTTCTGGGTCAAAGGCTCAGCATTTCTGACTGATTTTGTGAATGGACTATAGATTTTGGAACAAGTTTCACTTTTATATCTTTCTTAAGCCATTAGATTTTTTTCACCCTATCTTTATATATGCCTGCCATCTATCTAGAAAGGACTTTACACTTTCCCTCCTTTCTCCATCTTTCTCTTAGCACAATTATCAAATAAATTTAAATCAATATTATTTTTGTTTCTGGAAAGAGCAGGCTCATTTTTCTCACATATCAATTTGTCATCTCTTTGACTTCCCAGACCAAAACTCTCTAATTTGGCCACCACTCCAACAGAGGCATCGACATATATGTATGTATATATATATACATATATACATACATATGTACTCAGTTTCATGAAAGCAAGGACTCACTTTTTTATATAGTATCCTTTGTATTTAGCATGGTATATGGCACATTAAAAAATATGATTAAATATATGTGCACCTAAATGAAAGTTCATTCAGTCACTGATTTAAAAGGAAATCTGACTCATATAAATGTGATATCGATGAGTCTTAGAATGCCAGGATTTGAGTCCTACCTGACAGGTACTAACTATGTAAGACAGGTACTCTCTGTGACTGGTAAGTCATTTAAAATCTATAAATATCGGGGGAGTTTTCACCCCATATAAATGGGGTTAATCTTTTTTGCCTCACAGGACTGTGTTGAGAACCAAATGAGAAAATGTATGTATACCATTTTGCAAATGTTAAAAATTCTATTTAGTTGTGAATGATCTTAGAGAGAATGATGACGACTTTGCTTACTTCTCTAAATACTATATAAATAAAGGAGATACGTGGAGAAATCTTAGGACTATAACATCTGATTACTAATCAGTTTCTCAGCATGTATTGAAATGAATTTAATGAAAGCCTACAAATGTAAATTTTCAACAGACACTGACCTTGTTCTAGTGTGTCTCACCCATTCTTCTTAACATATGAATTTCATTTGCTGTGTCAGTAGTTTCAAGTAAATAACCATTGACACTGTCCTTTGGGGCCTTTTGAACTTATAAAGTCAATGCTTTAAAAATGGGAATCTATTCTGCTGATGAGTGCGTACATAATTGTGTCCAATGACTGGAGAAAGAACTATTACCTTGAAGTTCTGCAAGTTTTACTGCTACTCAGTAGAACCACTATTGTGATAACTTTCTTCAGGCGTTATTGAGCAACAAAAAGACTTGATTCTCAGTTCTACTCCAGAAGGAAGAAAAAATTCTATTCACTGAGAAATTTGAAAGATGTTTGTGTTCTCACAAGAATCAGCTGTATGTCTTTAGAGAATAATTTCAAGATGCTTGGACTGCAAAGAATCTTAGCACAGCACATTTCAAATGATATTCTCAATATATATTTGATTTTTGAATCTATCTATCCATCTATATCTATTTCTATATCTACATTCCTTTGGATATAAACTCAGAAAGAAAATTAAATTTGCAATTTCTAGCCTTATTTCTCTTTGGGATCCTTAAATATTTTGGTCAGACCTGCTGATGGCAACAGACTGATAACTTGGAACTGGATACTCCAATGAGACACAGAGTACACAGTCAGCTTCATTTCAATTATCTTGAAACCTAAGCAATAAAGGTATATCTGTCCATTTTGAATTATTATGTAAAGTTATTAAAATGTTCATACTATTTTACTCAGAGATTTCTAATGCTAGTCATATATACAAAAAGTGATCATTGACCAAAAGAAAGTCTTTATATACACCAAAATACTTTTAGCAACAGTTTTTGAGGTATTAAAGAACTGATTGAAGTTCTTTGAAATAGATTCTTTGTAAATAGGGAATGGTTGGTCCTAAATGAAATTCTGAGAGACAAAATTCTGAGCAAGATCAATCAACTTAATTAGGCTTTGAAATAACCAATAAATTGGGTAATGATATTCTCTTATTGACCAAAGACACAGAGTGAGGGCTGACAGTTTTTTAAACCTAGGTGTGCCTTCCTTCTGACTGACCAACAGATTATCATTTGGACCCTTGTGGCAAAGCCAAGGCAATCCAAATTTGGTAGACATTTTAATGAGGGTGGGGGTTAAGAGTTCTCAGCTCTTTCCTAACAATCTGAGATTGGGCAGGACTAATTCTCAGGTCAAAAGATTAGCCTGCAATTTGGAAAGTGGGCTGGCCTTCAAATGTGGCTGATTATACTTCTTTCTGACACTTAAGGAATGCTAGCTGCTTTATGAAACCCAGCTGCTTCTAGCAATGTTGGCTAGAAAAAATAGAAGGAGGTAGGAATGAAGGTTTATGGTCATTATTAAGCCCAATGGCTCAAGATAAAGTTTAATTTAGTATAGAAAATTTTAAATTAAAACTCTAAGGTCTTGGCTATGTAATCCAAATGCAGCAATATATGATCTGTTGTATCATTGTTTTCAGAACTCCTTGACGTTAATCTTGGAGACCTGATTGACCTTCCCACAGAATCCAAAGAATGCTGTAGAACTTTGCCTTATTAATTAGTAACCTTTCCAAGTCAATAGTGGTGTTGCTTTTTGTTGATTGAATACTGTTGAGTTCCATGGGAATAGAAGTTTGGGGTATTAGTATAAGTTGAATATTTTTCTCTGGTAATTTGTTAATTATAGTGGGTCTACTTATAAAATTTGCATTTTATAATGAATTAATCCAATTTAGCCTGAAATAGCATTTAAAAAAAGCTATAATGGTGGGGTAGATGGTTGTCTCAGTGGATTGAGAGCCAGGTCCAGAGATGGCAGGTCCTGGGTTTAAATATGAATTCAGTTACTTCCTAACTGTGTGACTCTGGGTAAGTCACTTAACCTGCATTTCCTAGCCCTTACCACTCTTTTGCCTTAGAACCAATACCCAATATTGATTCTAAGACAAAAGGGTTTTAAAAAAAAAGAAAAGAAAAGAAATTATGATGGGACCAGGAGAGGTTTTTAGAATATAAATATAGAATGTTACTGTACTGGCAATTTGTACCAGATAATACCTGGTAAGATATTTAACAGATTCTTTCAGAATGTTCCTTTAAGGGGAAAATTGGTTATCTTTTCTCTACTATTAAAATTATTAATGCAAAAATAACCATAGGAAATAATTTTTGCCACAGAAAAACAGGATATTATGACTGCAGAAAATAAATAATGTATATTCATGTATATTATGTTCACTTCATATGGAACTGGTTTTGAATTATGTGCCCTATTGTTACGTTTTGAAAGATCTATACTTCGTCTCTGAGATGAAATCAAACAAATATAGAATTCACTCTGTAGCTCTGAAGGATGGCATTTCTATCCTTGCTCCTTACCCCAATTTCCAGTGGAAACATTTGGAAGCTAAGTTATTTAATTTACTTTTTATTTCTTCTGAATAGTAAATTATTCTAATAACATTTGCTATTCTTTCCATTTACTATCGAGGAATGATTAATTGTAAGCACAGAGGTTTCTTCATTTGCAAAAGCCAAATTTATAAAGTATTATATATTTTTTGATTTCCAGTAATTGTGTGATCCTCCTTTATAAAACAGTATCTTAGCTATACAGATAATGATACCCAATTAGTTTTTTAAAAATAATTTTTCATTCAAGATCTTCAAGTCCCTGGAGAAAGTATAATTTACTTCTAATAAGCTACCTAATTTTCATATTTCTATTCTACTTTAAAAGTGCCCATTCTTGTCTCTTTTATGGGAAGATTATGCCTCTTTGCTATTCCTTGAATAAAATTCTCCATTGTCTGAATTTAGGTATTTTCGCCATGCCTACAATTCCTTCCTTCTTCATCCCCCTCTATTCATTTCCCTAACTTCCTTAAGGTCCAGCTAAAATCCCACTTATGAAAGAAGCTCTTCCAGTCCTTTTAATGCTAATGCCTTCTTTCCATAATTATATCTATTTGAATCTTATCTTGTTTATATCTGGTGATTTGCAGGTTACCTTTTTCATTATACTGTGAGCTCCCTGAGTGTCAGTGTTATTTTGGTTTTTATTTTTGGTTTTTCTTTGATTCCCCGGTACATAGTACAATTTCTGGAACATGGTAGACAGTTCATAAAAGCTTATTGACTTGGAAATAAAGGAGGAATTCATCTTTATCTTGCATAGATTATCCCCATGCTTTGATAATTGGAACTCCCTTCTTCCATTCTCTTCTATCTCTGATCTAGACTGTTGGAGCTGTTGAAATAACCATCCTAAAACTCACTCCCCTGCTTTCAATGGCTCCTTGTTGCTTCCAGGATAAAATGTAAGTTTCTTAGGCTGGCATTTAGTATAATGTACTTTCTGACTCCAGATTATTTCTTGAGACTAATTGAACATTATGTTGAGTTTCAACCAATCTAGCCGACTTGACATTTTCTGAACTCCCTCCCTTTGTGATTTTGTAGTGACTATCCCCCATATCTAGAATGCCCTCCTTTTTCATTTCTACCTCTTGAAAGACTTAGCATTCTTTAAGCCTCTATTCATGGGGTGTCTTCTAGGCAATACTTTCCTGGGTTCCCTATGTCAGTGGTTTTCTTCCTCTTCAAATTATCATATGTATGTTCATTTGTTTATGTATTGAGTTTTCCAAATGGAATGTAAGCTTCTCAAGGGCTGAATTATATTTTGTTTTGCCTCTGAATATTCAGTTTCACAATATCTCATATATACTATGCACTTATTAAATACTTGTTAGATTGGATCAATGTGGAGTGGATAAATAAATCATTTCTGGCATACAAATTTACATGCATAAATTAAGCAAAACACCCAGTCAATAACTACTTCCTAAACAATTAAAAATAATTAATTATATAACTGTATTCAATCTTTTTAATTCTCCATATGTACCTCACCCTACATCAGTTATGACTTAAGAGAAAAAAATGGGATAGAAGTATTTCAAGTTTCAAAGGGAAGTACTCAAATATTAAAGATGTTACATGGTTAATATTATGACACCTTTTTGCATCCTCAGCATTTAGCACAGTGCCTGGCACATTGGAGAAATAGCTCCGTTTATCACAGTTCTCTCATTTGACTACTAGTAACACCAAGTGATGAAATTGGGCATCCATATACTGAGTGATTTCCAATGTAGGGATAAAAGCTATAGGAATCTTATTTTTTAGTCTTAAGTTTGTCTTCCACATTTCATGTCTGACCTTTATATGAGCCTGAAATGGAGGCTTGATCAGCAAAGTGGCATCATGTATAGAAATCCTACTTTCAAGTCAGGAAGATCTGGATGCAAGTTCCTTCACTGACACATACTGGCTAGGGTCCTTTGGACAAGCTACTTAAATTGTGAATGCCTCATGCAACTCTCTTCCCTATAAGTTTGCAGAAGAGTTGTAGTTCTGAATTGACAGAGGGTACTTCCTTACTATACTGATAAAATCACAGGTTAATGCAAAATAAATTAAGTTTAGGTGGACCAATCTGACTCTTCTGTCATTGAAATAAATGCATAGATGTTCATTAGCATAATTAAAAATCATTTCCTTCTGTTATAGAATTGGTACTAGGTGTTGGTTCTAAAGCAGAAGAGCAGTAAGGCTAGGCAATTTGGGTTGGATGGCCTACCTAGGATCACATAGGAAGTATTTGAGGTCAAATGTGAACTCAGGACCTCCCATTTCTAGGCTTGACTCTTTATCCACTGAGCTACCTAATTGTCCCTCATTAGTGTTATATCATAAAATTACTTGAAGTAATAAATAGAAATAAATTAACAAATAAGATATTTGGAAATGTTTTATTTCTTGGATCCTCACTTCACAATTATAAAGAAATTCAAATAGTCTTTCTCATATTGTACAACATAGTTTGTGCATGCATGTTTGTATGTATATATATGGATATATCTATATAAACATACATATATATACACATATAGCCTTCTATCATATGTGGCAGAAGGAGCATATTCTTATATACATATATATGATCATATTTATAATTCACAAACACTGGTTTTAACATGTGTCATCAATCAAGACGTATTTCCATATTATTGATAGATGCACTGGGGTGGTCATTTAGAGTTTACTTCCCAAATCATGTCCACATCAAGCAGTTGCTTTTATTCTGTGTTTCCACTCCTGCAGTTCTTCCTCTGAATGTGGGTAGCATTCTTTTCCACAAATCCCTCACAATTGTCCTGGGTTATTGCATTGCTGCCAGTACAGAAGTCCATTACATTCTATTTTACCACAGTGTATTGGTCTCTGTGTACAACGTTCTTCTGGCTCTGCTCCTTTCACTCTGCATCAATTCCTGGAGGTCTTTCCAGTTCACATGGAATGCACAAACATATATAGATATACATATATAAATTTAAAAAAACATACAAACATAAAACCAAAAGTTATTCCTCGATAGAAAAGTGTTCATATTGTATGAAGACAGTTCTCAAAAGATAAAAATAAGAGTAACAAGCAAAGTTTTCATGTTCTAAATCACAATAATGGGAGAAATTAAAACAACCTTGAGGTTTTATCTTGTATTCAACAAATTGGCAAAGATGACAAAAATATGAGAATATTCTATGTCTGAGAAATTATGGAAAGACAGGCACATTAATGCATTTTTGCTAGAGCTATGAGGATGACCATTTTGGAAAGCAATTTGGAATTATACAAATAAAATTACTAAAATATCCATGTGCTTTGACCTACTACTAGGCATAAAACCCAAGTAGGCCATTAATAAGAAAAAAAAGTCACTATATGCATCAACATATTTGTAGTAACACATTTTTTTCATGAGGTAACAAAGAGCTAGAAATAATGTACATACCCAGTGGTTGGGAATAGGTAACAAATTGTGATACTTTAGTGAAATGTTGCACTCCTTTGATTTGAAGAATAACTAATGTCATGAATAGGGAGAGCATGCTATATATGGGGACTTATCTCTCTTAACCATTGTCCTTCAGATTCCTTAACTTTCTCTAAAGCTCAGTTTATGTTCTAGATCCTTCAAAAGGTATTTCCTGGTTCAATTAATGCTTCCTCTCTCATCAACACATTTTGTATTTTCTTGTCATTGTACATATCATGTACTCCAATCAAATGTAAACTACTTGAGGGTAAGGACTATTTTTTTCCTCTTTGCTTCTCTTGCACTGATTATAGTGCCTTCCACATAAAAGATGCATAGTATTTTAGTATAAATGGATGATACAAATTTGAGTTGTCAGGTGTACTGAAATAACAATACAGGTATGAGAAGTCACCTTCAGAATATTAAGGAAGTCAGGAACAATTTATTATAACAATTTGTCTTTCAAGAAAGCATCCTGGTATATTTAAGGAAGGTGACATTTAAAAAATGATTGTAGTGTCTTTTCCTATAACTAAGAATTGCTTCATTTGGGATGAAACAAAGTCATTTTATATGAGTTGCTTGAAGCTTCATGAATAACTGGTTGTATTTAACCTTGGATGTGATTCTATCAGTGATGCTCACTTGGACAGGCAATTGATTTAGAAGGACTAACCAATAATTTGCTCTGATAGAGCTTGATGCATTGAAGGAGTACATTATTAACAATGCTGACTGATGTTGTGGAGTATTGCCTGGGTCTGTAGCTTCTATCCAACATTTCTGCAGTTATGGAAGGCTCATGATTTTGCTTCCCAGCTCTTGAAAACCCAATTGCCCCATTACCAGTAGCTACTATATTTTAGATATGATTGTGACAGGGGAAGAAAAAAAAGCAGAAATTTTCATTTTTCATTTCTAAGGTTACTTTCTCATAGTAAGTACTTAATAGATGTATTGATATATTCTCTCTCTCTCTCTCTCTCTCTCTCTCTCTCTCTCTCTCACACACACACACACACACACACACACACACACTTTCTCTTTGTGTCTCCTCCCTCTGAAAACTCACTAAGTTGCTAATGCTACATTATTTATGTCATTCAAGGGATTGAGATGGGTGTAGGGAAGGGTCCTTTTTTGGACCTGCCATTTCTTTGAATTGCTCACCATGCTCTGTCACCTGTTCACTTCACACCATCAAATATGTGTGTCCTTACTCTCTTCTTTCCACTACACACTGATGTTTGATGTCAAAGAATTATTGTCCCCTGAGGTCAACTTAATGGTGACTCCCTGCTTGGAACCTTCATTTCTTGAGAAGAATTAGACTTTCTGCTCATTCTCCACCAGCTCACTCTGGTCTATGCTAGCTCCTCACTGAATTTCTTCTTTTTTAGGGACAATGATATGTCTTAAATAATTCCTCAATGATTAGCATAATTTCACCCTATCATAACTTTCCCAGCTCTGTGATTCAGACTCTGGCAGTTAGTCATTATATATACTCTGTTTCCTATCTTCCCACTTTCCATTTCTTTTTTCCTATACTCCCCACCCACCCCTCCTCTAACACCCAGCTTAAGAGCTACCTGTCCCTTTCATAAGGATTTCTGATGACAAGAATTCGTCTTAAATGATTTTCCTAATAGCTAGGAAAAGAGAGGACTTCCTCCTGATAACATTCTAGCACAGGCTGTATTTTCACTCAGACCGCCTAACTCACTGGTCATAGTGGAGAAGTCAGCATTCACTGTCCCTCATTACCACTTTGAGACATTTGATATACCATTATTGTTATCTAACCCCTTCTTCTTTGAGGTTCAATTCAATTCCTATTTATCAATCAATCAAGATTCTGGTAACTGGCACCTACAAACTACAAGGACACTCTCCTTCTGTAATTCAGTCAATCAACTAGCATTTTAAAGTGCCCATGTGCAAATGTAAAAGTGATATGGATACAAAAAAAGCAAAAAAATACTCTATGTTCTCTAGGAGCTTGTAGTATAGTAGGGGAGATACCACAAATATGTATACATAACATATATACAATCAATTTAAGGGTGATATCAGAGGGATGGCACTAGCATTTAAGACAACTAGACAGACTTCTTGCAGGTAGGACTTTAGCTGAGTTTTTCTTTTTCAATGAGTTTAATCCCTGCTTCATAATCTTTTCAAACTACTCAATTCCTGTCCTTATTCGAAGGGATGTCAATATACATATTAATATTCCCTCAATCACTAAAGCTTTCCAGTTCCTCAATGTACTCATTTCCTATGACCTCCTGTTCCACTCTACATCAGCTATACACAGACATAGTCATAACATTGGTCTTACCATTACCCATCAATATTTCACTTCCATGTTCATGAATGTTGAAATTGTTGTGTAATAGTGACTTCTCTGGTCCCCACTGCCTGAAAGTTAGGTGTGTTACATTTCACTTCTCTCCTAGTGTTCTCTTGGAGAATGTATACTTCTATAATTGACTTCTATAATATAATATGTGTACTTCTATAGTCGACTCATTGACTGTTTCCCTAATTTTAGGGCTTCCCAGTTTTATAACTCCATTTAACCATTTTACAGTCAGATAAGATTTTAAAGGAAAAATATTTACTTGAAAGTTAAAGCCAAAACAAATATGCAGACATTTTCTCTCCCATTTCCAAACCTGGTGGATATAACCCCACTACATTTCCTTAGCCTCTGGGGAGAAGAATGTGGAGTAAGTTTATAGCTTAATTCAATTGATATGTCTTTATATCTATATCTTACCAAATTCCAAGTCCATAGCACCCCTGGACTTTTCTCTTAGAGTCATTTCTTTTCATTGTTTCCCTGTTGGGTTGGAAGCAACATTGATCTTTACTTCTTTCAGGTAAATTTAAAGATTCAACCAATGCTGACTACTCAGCCTGGACAAAATGGATCCTTTCATCCATGTGGGAGTCTAATTCAGAATATATATTCTCTCCAAAACTGGCATCTCCCATATGGGTGCTTCCATTGAAGTTGATCTGAGCACTCACTAGAGACCCATCAAATCTTTACTTGATCATAATCTCTAGTCATTCCACAATTCCCTAACTCTAATCCTGTTCTTCGTCATTGCTTCTTATGATCACTTTACATTTTAGGCCATCACTCCTGAAGTGGCCATTTGTATTCTTTCTTCATTTGAACCCCTTTGTAAACTGGTTCAGCTCTATATTATTCTTTTCTCTCTAGAACCTTGCCCTCCTCTCCTATGGCAAATCTTGATCTACCAAGCCCCAGTTTTGCATTACTTCCATTACCCAAGTGCCTTTGCTCCTACTTTTACTTCTGAATGAAGCTAGAGAAAAATCACAAAACTGTGCTGACTTCTTCCAAATTATGTTACCATTACTCATCATAGCCACTTATTATAGTAGACATTTTCACTCTTCCCTAATTCCACTCAACATCTCACTTAGCACAATGGCTTTTATAAACCTTTTCATCCTTTCTTAAAACTCCCATAGGTTCTTTATCCCTGTCCTTCCAACTGAGCACCTTGCTTCATAATTTACTGCAGAAAACAGGCCATATTCTGAGAGCTCCCTCTTCTCACCTCTTCATCATCTTATGACATTGGATGATTTCTGATACCATTTCCTCTTTCACTGAAGTCTCACAAGAAGAGGTGGCCAATTTATTTGCTATGGGAAACCCATCTACATGAACAATTGCATTCCATCCATTTTCTCCAGCAGATTTCCCCCTCTATAATCCCCACTCTCATTGTTCTTCTCTTGTGTCTACCAATATGTTTATGTCGCCATATTCTCAAAAAAACATCACTTAATCCATCTATACACACTATCATCTTATATTTCTCTTTATTTAGTGGTTAAATTCCTACAGAAGGCTGTCTTTAATTGGTATCTCCTCTTCCTTTCTTCTCATTCTTTTCTTAACTCTTGGAATTCTGGCTTCTGACATCATCATAGAGTGAAATAATTCAAAAATTTAAAATGATCACATAATGGCCAAATCTAAAAGCCATTTCTCACCTCATGCTTTTTGACCTCTAAACAGTCCCCAACACTGTTGATTACCCCTTTATCATTATATTTTTTGAGAAACTGCTCTCTCATCATCATCATACTATCCTTCTGATCTCTCCTTATCAAACTTTTCAGGGCCTTCATCCAGGTAATTCCAACTAACAATGAGTGTCCTCTAAGATTTTGACTTGGGTTCTTATATTATTTTTCTTGGCAAATCTCATCACCACCTATGGACTCAATTATGATATCTATGCAGATTAAGATCATTTTATCCATCCATGACCCATTTTCTAGTCTTTCAAATATAACTGTTTACTTGGCATCTTGAACTGAATGTCTTATGAGAATTTTAAACTTAACATATCCCAAATTAAACTCATTATCTACACCCTGAAACCTCCTCTTTTTTCCAATTTTTCTATTAATGTTGAGGACCTCACCTTTTGCTCAGACACCTTCTACATGATTTTTCTCTCTCATTGCCCATATGCAATTTGTTTTGTTGTCAAGTCCTGAGAATTGTATTTTTGAAACATCTTTTTTATATGCCCCATTCTCTCCTCTGACACTATTTCCAACCTGGAGCATACTCTCATTATCTCTTTGTTGATGTCATTAAGCTTGACTTGTCTAACTCTTCATGACCCTTTGTGGGGTTTTCATGGCAAAGATACTGAAGTATTTTGCCATTTCCTTCACCATCTCATTTTACAGATGAGGAAACTCAGGGAGACAGGGTTAAGTGATTTGCCTGGAGTCATATAGCTAGTAAACTCCTGAAGCCAGATTTGAACTCAGAAACAGTGCAATGGCCTGTTGGTTAGTCTACCTACCTCAAATTTCTACCCACTCCTGCCCAATTTCTACTCTGCAAAAGTGATTTTTCAAAAGTACATGTCTTATATTATCTCTCTTCTCATTAAACTGCACCCCTTATCCCCTAACCTCCAGGACTGAATATAAGTCTTTGTTTATTTTTTTAAAACCCTTCATAGCCTGGCCTTTGCCTGCTTTTCCATCTACTTGTACATTAATCCCCTCTACATACTCTGGGATTAGGTGACACTGGCCTCTTTGATGTTCCTTGCTTACAACATTCTATTTCCTATACTGTGGATTTCTGTTAGATTGCCTACATGCTGAGAATTCTCGCCCTCCTCCTTTCCACTTCCCTTATTTCCTTGGTCTTTCCCAGTACCTCCTAATACAAGTGCCTTCTCTCTGAGCTTACTTTCAATTTATCTTACCTAGATTATATATGTTCAGAGTTGTTTTCAAATATTTCTCCCCATTAGATTGTGAATCCTTTGAAGTCAAGAATTATAGTTTCCTTTCTTCCTATCCCTAGTTTTAGCTCATTGAATGGTATATGGGAGACACAAGAAAAGTGAGTTGACTTAATTTGGCATGATCTTGGCTACTGGCATAATAGAAGTAGAAAATTACCAGCACTCAAATTCTACCTGATATGCTTACTATTTATGTCACCCTGGAGAGATTATTTGACCTCCCTGGGTAGCCAACATTTCTAGTTCATAAAATGAGAGTTTGTGTGGCCTGAGTTTTTATATTGCTTTACTTCTAGGATCCTATACTAGGCATTTTACCTAGTTTAAATGTTATTTTAACTATTGTAAATATTAACCTACTATTTTAAATATTATATTTAAATTGCTAATTCTAGGAAATTTTCAAACTTTTTCTGGGTTTATATATTGTGACATTCCCCCCACCCCTACATCTGGTAGTTATTTGTCTATTTTTGGTAAAGCAATATTAAAATATTTTCATATATTTCCTTATATTTAAATATATATTTATTTACAAAGTAGCACAATTTGTAGGAGCTCCATATGTTACTAGTTCTGTTTTTTACCTCAAATATTTGGCATCTTCCATTTGTTCTTCATACTTTGTTAAATATGCTATGTAAACCACAGCGAAGTTAGGGGAGGTGGGTTACTTCTATTGATATTTATAATATTATAAATTAAAATGTTTTAATATTATTATGATTATAATTTGGCCTTATAGACCCTCTGAAAGGGTCTTGGCAACCCTTGGCATTCTCTGGATGATACTTTGAGAACCATTGATCTAGGGAATACAATCATTTTGTTTTTCCATTGTGGATGCTTAGACCAATTCTTTCTAATGAATATGGAATTCACTGAATTTTGTCCTATATGTGGTCTCTCCTTTAGTTCAACATTATCTGAAAATAGGAAACCTTAGTAAACCTGAACTGCACTAGGATATCTTAGCATTCTTTAAAAAACAAACAAATGACCTTACTTTCTGTCTTAGAATTGAAACTAACTATCAGTTCCAAGACAGAAGAGTGGTAAAGGCTAGGCATTTGGGGTTAAGTGACTTGTCAAGGGCCATACAGCTAGAAGCGTCTGAATAAAGATTTGATCCCGGGACTTCCCAGATCCAGGCGTGGTTCCCTATCCATCGAGATACCTGGCTTCCCCCTTAGACATTCTTCTGTGGCTCTGATAAACACTACCAGTCAGCATGTATTGCCTTAAAACACGCTGCCAATCAGAGAGGCTCAAACTCAGTCCCTTGATGTGTAGTTTTATCACTATGCATGAAAATAAATTGTAAAAATGATTCAAATGTTCATTTTATAAGCTCCACATAGACTTTATACTGCAAAAGGGGAGCACTATTGTTTGCCTCAGGATTTTAATCAATTCTGAAATGCTGCTTCACAACATCACAAATGACATAAGTGACTTAAAAAATCCACATTTTGCATTTGCTGAAAAGGAAAAACATACAGGAGTTTAAAGAAAAGACATCTGCTTTATGTCAGTCCCAGAGTGACCTGCTTATTCAGCTAGCCACATACCCACCTGTTCCACTAATGAGCTTAGTTCTTTCCATATTCCCTCCTTGCTCCTTCGAAGCTTGACAGAGCTTTATGAAGCCAAAAGGTTATTGTCCAATAAAGACTTACTTAGCATAAACAAAATAGTTCTTTAATTAAGCTTCACTGTGACAAATATTTCACAGAGTACCCTTATGATCATGACCTTCACTGTCTTCGAAGTTTTCACCGATTCCCAGTTGTTCTTTGCACAAGATTCAGGTTATGCTCAATTTTTGATTACTAATCCATCTTTGTTTACCTCTTTCCCTACCCTTTTATGGCAGGGCGGTCTTGCAGTCCAAAAGGCTCCATTCACACACTGTTCAACCCCGTTAGAGTGAGAGATAGCAAAGGAACAATGACCTAAATTAAAATTTGGAGTATTCCACTCCAACATTAAAAAGAAGATCTTTCCCTTTAGATTGCTATGAAACAAATGGATCTTTAGTTGGTGACTTTTTAATTCGATATGGCTTTATTTGCACAAACTATGAGTAAAATGAATACTGGGCATTTTGGACCATTACTGTGAGTTCCATGGTACAAGAAATTCCTTTTGACTAAATTCCCTTTATCAAAGTACATCCGGCACTTCTCCGTATCTACTAGTTTTAGAAAGTTGTTTAATACATTGAAACTTTTAGCAGGTCACAAAGCTAACAGTAAGCTTAAACTGAAGTCTTATGAAGTATCATACTTGTTTTCTGTCTCTTATGTCACTATTAGCTGAATAAACTTGGACAAATCTATTTTTTTTCCTTTTAGGAACCACTTTTCATTAGTGTTAAGCTCTTTGCCAAAACACAACCAATTTAAAAAGTCAGTTTGACCTCAATCATGACAAAAATCTCAAAAGTACTATTCTTTGGGGCAGCTGGGTAGCTCAGTGGATTGAGAGTCAGATCTAGAGAAGGGAGGTCCTAGGTTAAGATCTGGCCTCAGACACTTCCCAGCTGTGTGACCCTGGGCAAGTCACTTGACCCCCATTGCCCACCCTTACACTCTTCCACCTATGAGCCAAAAAACAGAAGTTAAGGGTTTAAAAACAAACAAAAAAATGTACTATTCTTTGGGCAAAGAGGGAAAGGAACAAGCAGGGGTTAGGGTGTAGCATTTGAACTAAGTTCCAAAAGGGGATAAAAAGAAACTTAACAATCTGATCTCAAGAGACTTATGAATTTTGTGTCCTTTCAGGCAATATGGGGCTTGCTTGGCACAGGAAAGGAGACTCTCTAGTTTAAATATTAACTAAGTGAACTTGGATAAATCATAATATACTTTGCACCTCTGCTTCCTTACACATGTTGTGCATTTATAAATACTTGCTTTCAAAAATAAGATCGAATGGGTTATTAGCGTGTGTATGTGTGTGTGAACTTTTTTCCTCTTAAGATTTCAATAACTGAATATTAATATAATTACTTTCCTTTGTGATTTTATTTCATGTATTTCAAATATTATGTGAAGGAGTTCATAAGTTTTATCAGTTGCCAAGTGGATCCACAGCAGAAAAAAAGTTGAAGAATCCTCAGAAGGAACTCTGAGCCCAAGTAAATATTCCTGATCAGCTTCATCATGATGAATAAGTCAAATTTTGTAGAGTTTCTAAGCCTCAGTTCCCTCATTTGTGTAATATTTTCACTAGTTACTTTCCTGAGTGCTGTAGGGAAAGCACCTTATAAACTGAAAGACTGCATATAAGTGTAATTTATCATGATTAAAAATTACTTCTTTTGTCCTTTCTATCTCAGGATTATTGTAGAGATTAAATATCTGATGAAAAAAAGCATTTAAACATTAGCAAGAGTTTATGATTATTGGTTCATATTTATATCATGGATGAGGGAAGGGGGAAGTAAAGGAAAGGAAGAGACCCTCTTCAGCTCCTTTCTTTCCTGTCTTTGCTCCCTTTTCATTTTATCTATTCAGTTAGAATCTTCTTGAAGACAGGGATTGTTTTTTTTTATGTATATGCATCCTTACCACTTAGAACAGCACAGTGGCTGGCACAGAGCAGGTGCTTAATAATTGTTTATTGGACTGAATTAATGAGCTTATTGAAGCCCAACTCTGAGGCACCATTTTTTAATCCCTTACCTTCCATCTTTGGAATCAATACTGTGTATTGGTTCCAAGGCAGAAGAGTGGTTAGGTGAGGCTACACTTTGAGAGGGAAAAGAGAGACAATTCATTGTGCTCTTTAGATGCTCAGACTCAGATTTTGTCTACAAGATATTCTATAAGAAGTTGAAGTACAGGCTTGATTTAGTCTTTCAGGTGCTTTTAGATATTAATAATGTATACAAAACATTTGGATACTGGTTGAATTTTCCATTCCTCATCCAAACATTGGGTATTTCAGACACACAGCTGGTGACTGAACAAGAAAACTCATGTGGCTAGAAACGAGAGTTAGATATGCTCTCAGCCCAGTATGTTTACAAATCTAAGTGTTCTTATTTATGACTTCATGGCAAGTGGGAAAGCTTAGGCAGCCAATTGTAACAGTAGGAGCAAACATAAAGACAGTAGGGTTGTGGATGGCAATGAGATAAATAGTCTTCCATTCTAATAGAAAGCATTATAGAGAGTTTTCTTGAATGGGATAATGTAAGAACCTTTCCAAGTTGCAGTGTTTGGTGGTGTGTTTGTGTGTGCCTATGTGTGAAAGACAGCGTTTGTTTTATTCCTTCTCCCAGGGTAACCTTATTGGCAGGAGGAACTGCTTTTCTAATAGTGTGCATCCTCTAGAGGTTTTATATCATAGTAATTACCAGAAAAGAAACATTTAAGATTCTGGGAAAGTCCCTTGTTGATTTTCATGGAATCAGAGAATCATAGGATGGGGAGACATTTTGAGAGGTCATTTAGTCAATTCCCCTGGAGAGGTTGTACTGCACTTTCACCATTCTTTCACAAAGTATTGTTTTCTTCCGCAAATATCATTACTACTGGAGTTTGCGATTTTTGTTTTTGTTTCTCAACCAACTCTAACGGATAATAATATCCAGTCTGCTAACAAAAAATACACTCACACATTACATTAGGAACCAGAAATATATCAACTTAATTGATGGAAAGTCTCCTATTAAATAATGATGCTAATAACAATTGACTAAAACTGAACCCAGAAAACTTCTGGGAATGGATTTTCCCCCCTCTCCTAGTGCTGTAGAGTATTTTGACAGGTATTTAGTTTCCTATGCAAAAATAATTTCTCATCTGATCCTCCATAACACTAGTGTTTTATAATTGTGATAAATTCTTTTTAAAGACCATGCCTATATTTCAAATAGGTTTTGAACCCAAGTTTTCCAGATTCCAAATACTCTATAAATGTTACTTCTTTTTTAAAATTAAAAAAAAACCCTTACCTTCTGTCTTGGAGCCAATACTGTGTATTGGCTCCAAAGCAGAAGTGTGGTAAGGGTAGGCAATGGGACCAAGTGACTTGTCCAGGGTCACACAGCTGGGAAGTGTCTGAGGCTAAATGTTACTTCTTGGTCAAGGTCAAGCTTCTGTTATTCAATTTCTTCATCTAGGAAATTGGGGTAATATATCATCTTCTTATATATATCATAAAATTTTTTACCAGATTTATGATGTAATTAATGAAGGGAATTTCCTCTAAGAGAGCCTTCTATTTATACTGCATATTATATTTCTGCCTACTTTGCTATTTTAACCTAAGGATACTGATACTTTTCCATTTAATTTCCATTTGAAACCTTCCACATGTATTGTCTTCCCCATTAGAAGAGCATTTCATGAGAATAGAGACTGTCTTGCTTTAATGTTTATATCTGCAGAATTTAGTACTGTGCTTTGTACATAAATGGTTAATATGCTTCACACATTCACATATCTTGCATGAACTACTTGTGTATTTTTTTCTCACAATAGACAATGTGATGACATGGATCATTTTCCTGCACTTTCTTTGTTTTTCAAGCACTGTAAAGAGCTTGGCATATAATAAATACTTAACTGCTTGTTTACTGTCTTCTTGCCTATGTATATTATCACTTTTTTGTTTGTTTGGGATCTCTTATTGTGGAAGTATATTTGGTTTTTGTGTTTTTCTTTTAATGTTTTTTACGAGAAACCCTAAACTAAAGTTCCTCAGTAGAATCAGCTGTACCATCCAAATGGATGGGAGGTCCATCTTTAAAAATGAGCTCTGCTTAAGTATTAACATGTAGGTCTGTGTATTGGAATTTTGAGGGGATACAGGAGGGATGGTACTCACTTGTCAGGGTTCTTGAGATTAGGACCAAGTAAAAACAATAAAGTCTCAATTAAGAGTGAATCAAGAATCCATTTATTCCAGCAAGTCTAGGTAAATACCAAGAAAGAAGACATATACAATGAACCTGCTGTTTTCCGAGGAAGAAATAAAATCTATAAATACGCATATAAGAATACTCTACTTTGCTAATAGTTAGAGAAATCTAAATTAACTTTGAGATGTCACCTCATATCCATCAGATTGGCTAAGATGACAGAAAAGTAAAATGACAAATATTAATAGGCAGTAGGAAAAAAGATACAACAATGCAGTGTTCTTGAAGCTGTAAACCAGTTCAACAATTCTGGAACACAATTCGGAACAATGCCTAAAGGACCAAAAAAGCAGGCATGCTCCTTGCCCAAGTAATGTTGCTACTGTGTCTCCACCTCAAGGAGATCAAAGAAAAAAATCATATGTACAAAAATATTCATAGCTCTTTTAAAAATCATGAAAATGGGCTAGAAACTGAGGAGATATGCATCATTTAAGGAATGACTGAATGAGTTATAGTATATGACTATGAAGGAATATTATTATACCATTAGAAATTATGAAGGGTATGGTTTCAGAGGTATCTAGGAAGAATTATATGAACTGATTCACAGTGAAAAGAATAGAATCAGGAGAACAATATACGTAATAAGATAATACCATAAAGACAAGCAATCTTGAAAGAGTATCTCAGATCAATACAACGTTTTGCCAGTACGATAAAAGACTAATGATTTGAAATGCTATCCATTTTCAGATAAAGAATTGCAAGACATATAATGCAAATTAAACTTTTCCTTTAGTTTTTTTTTTTTTTTTTGTCTTTCTTCCACTCTCACTCCACCCTGTGAAGGTATGTGAATAAACTGAAAGACAAATTGGATCTACTGAGGAAAAGCAGCCATAAAAGACATACTTTTGATTTCGCCCATGTTCTCTTGGCAGGGCTGAGGTCTCAAAATACCGTTCAGAAAGTATTGTCTAGCTGAAAACAAAATATAGACATCTCCTGAAAGTCTTCTTCATAATAATCCTTCAGCCATTCATTATTTTGCTAACCAAAGAAGCTTCTGTAATGTCATGACCGAATGACACAGACTTTCTTTTCACCTAATTCCTGCATACCCTCAAATTATTGTCAATATTCTTTAGTTGCTTGAGTTTGAGTAAATGCCTTAGAGGTGTTTTGGTTAAATTATTTTCATAAACAATTGTTCTGTGAGAAAATTATACCCCTAAGAATTTTGTAATTCTTAAGAGCTTATGATTGGTCAATGATGTTGTAATGTTCCTTTTAGTTGTTAGAGAAAACTTTTCTATATGTATTGGCATGGATTCTTAATAAACTTTGAACTTGTGGCAGATCCCTTGTTCCCCTTGGGCCCCATCAATCAGTTATTGGAATTCCTGCTTATATTTGTGTCTTTCACTCTTACTTACTCTAGGTGGTTTCTTGGGAAGCCTGGAACTCTATCTTTCTCGCCATCCCTTCACTGCCTGGACTTAGTGCCACCCCAAATATGACTAATGTGGAAATACATTTTGCATGATTTCATATGTAAAAGGAGTATCATATTTCCTACTTTCTCAATGGGTGGGGGAAAAAGCAGTGGGGACGGGGAGAAAATCTGTAATTTAAAAGATTTTTTTTAGAATGAGATTGGTGTAAAAGATTCCCTATATACAGTTTTAAGGGCAATATTCATTAGGTAAACATGACTCAGTGTATCATTTTATGAAACAAAGAAAATATGACTATTCATTAAACATAGGTTTTTTTTTAAAAAAGAATAGTTTAAATGTCAAAACATGTATAATATTATTTTCAGGAGATAGATAAAGTTATTATCTTAGTATATAGCTAGTCCCCCAAACTCAAAGAAATCTATCTGTCAAGCCAGACAAGAAGAATAACTTTCTAGTACTCTAGAATCTTCCCCTCTCAGCAACTAAATCTTTTTATATTGATAAGTGGAGAAAAAGAAACACTGAAGATACTGACACTATAGTTGGTTTTATAGGAGCCATAGCAAAATGGCTCAATCAGAAAAAAAGTAAGCATTTCTTTAAACAGAGCTATTTTTAATAGGGGAGCTATCTATGCATTTTGCAAACATATCAGAGAAGTTCATGATGGAGTAAAAGGGAGTTTTGTAAAGGATATTAAGGCAAGGGTAGAGAGAACCCTTACTGGAAGCTACCAACCATAGGAAACTTGCTGGTCAATCTCTGGGGACATCTCAGGAGGTTATTTTGTCCACTTCTTCCATATCTGTTAATGGTCTTCAGGTGTAAGATGGCCAGACATGATTTATAGTTGGTCCCCCATCAATAGGAAACAACCTATTACAGGTGCAAGTTAGGACAGTCACACTGAACTGGGGCCTAGTTTTTAATTTTTGGTGTTAGTGTTATGGAAGATTGGCTGAGAGATTGTTTTTGCAAAGGAAATTAAATGCCTGTCAAAATGCTCTACAGCACTAGGAGAGGGGGGGAAATCCACTCCCAGATGTTTTCTGGGCTCAGTTTTAGTCAGTTGTTATTGGCATCATTATTTAGAAGGAGATTTTCCATCAACTAAGTTGTTATATTTCTGGTTCCTAATTTAATATGTGAGTGTATTTTTTTGTTAGCAGGCTGGATATTATTATCTTTTAGACTTGGTTTGGAAACCAAAAAAATTGCAAACTCCAGTAGTAATGATATTTGCAGAAGAAAACAATCCCTTGTGAAAGAATTGGGTGAACCAGAAATGATTTCTGATTTATCTTCCACAAAATGTGTCATTATATGTGTGCTAAATTAGAACTTGCTTTGGTTCCCCCTGACCATCCCTCCAGTTACTAGGGTAACTATATAAATAACCAGTATAAGGTAATAATAATGGGAATTAAAAGTTTAAAGGAGAACATAAAAGTCGACTGAAAATAGCCTTGTAAATTAACCAGAGGCCACATCCTGAGACTATGGGCTAAATAAAGAGAAGCTAGTTAAACCCCTTTGTACAATTAACCACAGCTAAACTCCAGATATGAGCAGTAGAACTAGCAAAATGTTGTGTAATTTAGGAAACCATAAGGGGGATTCTGATAACTTTGTTATGATGTTGATATTAAGGAACCACTTCAAAAGCGACTTGGATAGGAGCTTGTCTCTACTCCAGAATCTAATTTCTATAAAAATGGAGTACTCCTCTTGCTAAGTGTTGATGCTTCTCTAGTGCTCCCATGTTCAATCTGCAGTCATGTAAGTGACCCTCTCTGCTCCTGTCTCACCTCAAATAAATAACCTACACATAATATTTCAAGAAATTATCAAGGAAAGCTGCCTCAATATCTGATAAACAGAAGACAAAATAGGAATAGAAAGAATCCATTGATCATAACTGCAAAGAGAGCTCAAAAAAAAAACTAGGAATATTATTATTTTTTAAAACCCTTACCTTCATCTTGGGGTTAATACTGTGTAATGGCTCCAAGGCAGAAGAGTGGTAAGTGTAGGCAATGAGGTTCAAGTGACTTGCTCAGAGAGCTGGGAAGTGTCAGGCCAGATTTGAACCTAGGACCTCCCATCTGTAGGCCTGGCTCTCCATCCACTGAGCCACCCAGCGGCCCCCAAAACTAGGAATATTATTGACAAATTCCAGAATTCCAAGTTCAAAGAGAAAATACTTTAATTAGTAAGAAAGGAATCATTCAAATGTCATGGAGTCACAGTTAGCATCACAGCAGTTACCATGTTGGTATTAGAATATGATATTCCAGAAAGCAAAAGAGCTGAGATTCTAAACAGTAATTATTTACCCAGGAAAAAATTATTATAATCCTTCAAGGGAAAAATTAACAAACATTCCTGAAGAGAACAGAGCTGAATAGAAAATTTGATTTTCAAATAAAAGATTAAGGAGAAGCTTAAAAAGATAAACATGAAAAAATAAATCATAATGGGATCTATAAGTTTAAAATGTAAATCTTTCTTTATGGGAAGATGATACCTATATATTCTGAGTACTTTTTGATTATTAGGGTAATTAGAAGAGTTCAACATGGAAAAAGGGCTTTGGGAATGAGTCAATTATATTAGGGTGATATTTTAAAAATGGATAGGGGATAGCTGGGTAGCTAAGGGGATTGAGAGCCAGGCCTAGAGATGGGAGGTCGTAGGTTCAAATCTGGCCTTGGACACTTCCTAACTGTGTGACCCTGGGCAAGTCACTTAACCCCCATTGCCTAGCCCTTACCACTCTTACCCAGTATTGATTATAAGATGGAAGGTAAGAGTTTAAAATTTTTTAAATGGATAGGCAAGAAAAAGAGATGTCCTGAGAGTAGGGGGAAGAGGGAAGAAGAATGGAAAAAATTATCTAACATAAAAGAGGTATGCAAGGAAGAACCTTTTAAAGTGGTGGGGAAAATGGTCTGGGGTGTAAGCAATGTTTAAAAACTCAGTTACATCTAAATTAGATATGTGGGAAAGAGGTGAGAAATAGAGAGGAATCCAGAATGATTCCCAGATCATGAGGCTGAAGGCCTGGGAGAGTGGTATTACCAATAAGGAAGGTAGGATGTTGGGATGGTTTGGGGAAAATATAATTAATTCTGTTTTGTACATATGAGTTTAAGATGTATACTGAATATCTAATTCAAAGGTTATCTGAGAGACAATTGCAGATGCAAGATTGGAGGTCAGCCTCATTTAAATCCAATTCACACTTAAGTTAAGACATTACCCTCATGATGTCATTTTTTCTCTTTAAACTGAAAAAAGAACAACAGCAACATTTATCAAGTGATTATTATGTGCCAAGCTAAGCTCTGGGAATGAAACTACAAATTAAAAAAACGATATCCCACTGGGAATAGGTAGGGGATTAGAAAGGGAAACACAAGTAGAGCAGGATAAAACTAGTCCCTCACTGACTTGGAATAGGTAACAAACTATCACAAACTTAGCTGGGGAAATAACAAAATAACAGAAACCAACACAGTCAGGGAAATAGTGCAAATTAACAGTGGGTTCTTGTAGTCTGGGAAGGAGAAGTCAAGGAAGTTTATACAAAAGGGTTTTAATAATCAACAAAGACAGGAAAGGGACGTAGGAGGATTAACTTCAATAATGTCTATGAGTAACTGCCAAGAAAATGTTGGATAGGGAAAATGGCTTCTCTAACACTATCTATAAGAAGCCTGGTTAGGCAGGGCTGATAAGCCAGGGGTTACTGGGAATCTCATGGAGAAATCCTCAGGATGGTTTCAAGCTGGAACAGGTCTCAGGAAATTCTAGGAAAATAGTCAAGTAAATCCACTGGGGAAGTGAGGGAGAAAGATATATCTGTATGTCCACCATACAAGATAATACTAATTTCAATCTGAACTTTTTGGGCATTATTGATGATCTTGTATATACCTCCCTAGGTTCAGAGACAACTCAAAATCCACAGGCTCTTAAGTCAGTTGCTAAACTCCTACACCCCAAAAGCCAACTGCCATTAGAGAGAATCACTGAGGAAGGTCCCTCTGCAGCATTCCAAGTTTGGAATATTCAGCTCTGCAAGCTTTTGACTGGTCTGCTTTTGCACTAACTATAATAAATCCTCATCTATAATTTCCTTATAATGCCTTTTAAAAGAATGCCTTCCCTTTGATCCAGCCATACCACTGCTGGGTTTGTACCCCAAAGAGATAATAAGGAAAAAGTCTTGCACAAAAATATTCATAGCTGTGCTCTTTGTGGTGACAAAAAATTGGAAAATAAGGGGGTGTATATAGATTGGGGAATGGCTGAACAAATTGTGGTATCTGTTCGTGATGGAATACTATTGTGCTATAAAGAATAATGAACTGGAGGAATTCCATTTGAACTGGGATGACCTCCAGAAATGGATGCAGAAAACCAGAAGAAAACTGTACACAGAGTCTGATACATTATGACTCAACTGAATGTAATAGACTTTTCTACCAGTAGCAATGCAATGATCCAGGACAATCCAGAGGAACTTATGAGAAAGAACACTATCCACATCCAGAGAAAGAACTGTGGGAGCAGAAATGCAGAAGAAAAACATACAATTGATCATGTAGTTAAATGGGGATGTGACTAAGGTTTTGATGTTAAAGATCACACTGCAAACATGAATAAAATGAAAATAAGTTTTGAACAATGATTTATTTTTAACCCAGTGGAACTGCTTATCAGCTCTGGGGGGGAGGGAAAAGGGGTGGGAAAAATCATGATTTATGTAACCATGGAAAAATATTCTAAATAAATTAAAAAAAAGAATAATAGCCCTTGCTCTTTAGGGACTTGCATTGTCTTGGGGGAAAAGAACACCTCAAAATAAAGAGAAAAATAGATTCAGCCATGGTAGAGAAGTCTGGAATGCAGCCTGGCAAAAAATGATATGGTTGATTTGGAAGTCTTCTTCAAACAGAGGTTCTAGGAGGAGCCATCTAATCAGAGAGAGAGGAAACAGTGGTAAAGGGTACTTCCAAGGTGCCAATTCCAGTGCTGGAGTGATCTTTTAGGATGAAGAAGTTTCTAGTCTATAGTGAAGAATTCAGAGTGCTTCTCTTGTATGAGGTTAAGAAAATCATTCTGAAGCCCAGGGAGGACTTTGGCAAAAGGGAGAATCAATGGATTAAGGAGGAATCTAAAGATGTGAAAAGCCAGAAATCAAGAGGTTGAGGACAGTGTTGAGAAAGGCACCTGGTAAAATGGAGGCTTTCTTTAGATCTTAATCTCCTTAAATAAAATATTTTGCTGATATTTAATGTGTTACTGTCACTTCCCAATGAAAGAACTCTCCCTTGTAATAAATAAATACTATTAAACAAAATAAACCAACCTTTCATCACATCTGAAAGTGTATTTTCCATTTCACTCTCATTGTCTACCTTTAAGAAATCAACTATTCTAGTTTTGCTAAGAATCATATTCCTTTTGTGGCTTCCCTGTGATCTGGCTGGTACCAGAAACAGCTAATCAGGAAGATATTCCAGCAAGAGGAAAGGAATCTCCAAGGGGTTTGTAGAAGGTCACCTGGCTGGCTACCTCAAGGGATCTTTCTCTAGGGGACTAAGTAGAGTAAGCTTTGATCCCTTCAGGGTGCCTCCAGAAATCCTATAACTCAAAGCTTAACTGTGAGAAAGGGCATGAATTTCTGACAGAAGTAGTCCTAAGTCAAAGTTAGAGACCTGGGAGGAGGGATATAATGCAGAAAATGATTCATTTGTTATAGCAATGGAGTGAAAAGGAATGGATCATCAAGTTCAGGAAGTTCTAGAAATGGCGAATGTGACCCTCATATACTTGAAAACATCATTAAAAAAATTATTTAATCAGAACTCAACCCTCTGACTACCAAGTAGCATTATAATTGATTAATGTTTTACTACTTTCATTCTGACTCTTTATGATATTATAATTCAATATCATGTACAGTCATTGATAATAAAAATTAGCTGATAATATATATTATTTTAAGATTTTAAGTCTTTTACAAATATACATTGTCACTGCAAAAATCTGATTTTTATTTAGCTAAAATGTTACTTATTTAGTAGGCAAAGACAAAGTGACACAATTCCTATCATCAAGGAACTTACAAAATAACTACTTGCAATAATGATGGTAATAATAGCTAGCATTTATATGGCATTTTTAAGATTTGCAAGATGTTTTCCATTTCTTATTTCATTTGATCCTCACAACAACCCAGTGAGGTAGGTGCTATTTTTATCCCCATTTTATAGGCAAAGAAACAGAGACTCAGATGCTTGCCAAGGGATTATATAGCTAGTAAGTAATTGAGACAAGTTTCCTTACTCCAGGTTCTGTTATATGAACATAACAGAGAATAAACATGGAAAGAAAAGATTGTTGGAAAATTGAAGAAGTGTGACTTTCAGATGTGAGTAACATAGAGAGGATGATTCATGGAGAGTATGGGATCTGAGACAGCAACAAGAAAGGAGTGAATTCTCAGACAGCTTGCATGATATGCAGAATAGTGACAGAAAAGGCATGGTGTATCATAGATTTCTAGTTGGAAGGGAGCAGAGATCATCTAGTCCAACCCTCTCATTTTAAGGAAGGGGATATGAAGTCTAGGGAGGTTGAATATTCTGCCAAGTGTCACAAGTACTTAATAGTAAGCTGAGAGTCAAACCCAGGTGGTCTTCAGGCACCAGGAACATGGTAACATATTGCGTCCATAATAGCAGTGAAGTTTAAAAATATTATAATATATTAAAAGAAAAAATATAAGATAAAGCAGGGAAGATAGGATGCATTTGGATTGCAGAAGACCCTAAAAGTTCTTTTTTATTTGATAAACAATTGGAATCTACTGAAAGTATTTAAGCATGAGAGTTATTAGTGAATCATATTAGAAAAAGTATTTTGGTGGCTTTGCCAAGATTGAATTAGGAAGGGGAAAGATCATAACCAGAAGACTAGCCTTGTAAGTATTGCAGTGGTCCAGGGAAGAAGTGAAACAAGGTGGTGGCAGTAGAAAGGAGGAGACAGATTTGACAGAATGTGAAAATAGAATTAGCAAGATCTGGCAACCATGTGTAGGAGGAGAGGCAGTGACTTTAATCTTTTCTATTGCCAAACTTTGTTTAAATCATCAATGGGATTGATTTATATTTTCTTCTCTTTCCTTTGCCCATACTTAAGTTAATTGCTAAAAAGGCCAGGTTTGCCCAGAGCCTACCAAGTCCTATATTACTGCATAATTGGTTATTGCCACTTTCTGAGAAGGCCGAATGACTCATAAAGGGATGTCAGGGGAATAAACAATGAACAAATGTGTTATTTTTTCTACCTTCTTTATTTCTTAAAACAATCTCAGCTTTGTTTGTCTGGATACTTTCAGTTTAGGCCCAGAGAGAATTTGATAGAAAGGGAAGGGTTACTGAGCAATGTGTACACAGTGTTATTGAGAATTCTCTCATTCCCAAACTTCCAGAAACTCTGCTAGTTCCTAGGAAAGGTTATTTTTAATGCAATTTAAAAAAAAGGCAAAAGCAAAAGCATTCAGTAATTATATTTACCATTGTGAATACTATTCTAGTTCTCGTTCTCTGACATATTCATTTTACCAAGGCTAACACAGTAGTTTTTTTGAAACTTTTGTTTGCAAGAATGAAATCTCCAAAACAGGTCCCTAGGATGGATGCCGGGTAGCAATACTGCATTTTTTCATGATTCAGAACATATATTGATTACAAACTCAGAAAGAATTGTAGGCACACTTCAAGTTTGAAATATGTCAGAATGCTGTGTTAGAGCCATTGTTTGAGCTTTTTGTTGTCTTGATCCACTAGGAAAGAGGATGAGTTTAGGGAGTCCTGATACAAAGACAGAATCTTTGATGGCATTTGTCTTTGATCTCTGTTTGGAATACAGAAGCTTTTTTTTTTTTGGTCAAATTAGAGACATTATATATCAGTGATGGCAAACCTATGGCATGGGTGATACTGTTTGTTGGACAAGGGCCTCTAAAATGCTAGAAATCCATAGATCCCAGGATTATAGATCCAAAAGGCAATTCAGTCCACATTTTTCAGAAAAGGAAAATGAGGCCCAAAGCAGTGAGTGACTTTATGAAATAATTAATGAGGGCAAAGGCAGAACTCCAACTGGGTCCTCTGATGCCAGATTTAGATCTCTTTCCATTTGTATCATACTTTCTCTTAACTCTATAATTCAATATTAAGTTTGAGTTTTAGTAAAAATATATTAGTTTTATTTTCCAGCTAACACATAGAAGCAATTATTAATAATCACTTTCTGGCATTTTGCAGTCCATGTTCTCTGTCTTCCTCTCCCTCCTCTCTTCTCTCTAATAATGTGGGATAGGTTATCTATGTACTATGAGGCAACATATAGTAACAAGTTTATTATGTTGTGAAAGAAAATGTATCACTTATACAAGAAAAAACTTAGGAAAGAAATGAAGTGAAGAATGGTAATGTTGAGTCTGCCTTCAGACTCTATCAGTTCCTTCTGTGGCAGTGGGTAGCCTTTTTTTGTCATAGGTCCTTTGGGTCTTCATATTGCTGAAAACAGTTGTCATTCACTGTTGATCATTCTATATTATTACTGTTACTGTGTACAACATTCTACTGATTTTACTCAATTCACTTTGCTTCACTTCATATGTCTTTCCATATAAGTATTTTTTATGATCATCCTGTTTGCCATTTCTTATAGCACAAATATATTCCATTACAATCGTATGTCAAAATTTGTTTAACCATTCCCTGATCGATGGACATCCCTTCAATTTCCATGTTTTTACTACCACAAAAAAATCTGCTATAAGTAACTTTGTTTGGGTAGGTCCTTGCCCCTTATCTTTGAGCTCTTTGGGCTACAGACCTGCTGGATCAAAGGATATTCACAGTTTTATGACACTTTGGGTATGGTTCCAAATTGCTCTCCAAAATGGTTGAATCAGTTCATAGATCCACCAACACTGTATTAATGTCTCAAGTTCAAGCTTTTTATCCATTAAACCTCTTTGCCATGCTGTTAACTTGTGAATGAGCTAACATGGAAAGATGTAGGCAGCAGAGATGACAATAAAGTGAAGCTTTGGGCCTGTATCATCCACAAACTGAATTACCATGTTAATCACCAAAATAGAAAGAAATAACAATATCTTCTTAACATGAAAAATGAACACATGAAATTAATTTAATGCCTTATTCCCTGAAAGTACAACCAAGCTTAAGAAACATTTACATAAATTCATGAACAAAAGCTTTATAAAATACTTTTGAAGGAGAATAACAAATGCCTGGGAGTGTCACAATTTTTCCTTTCATAACATCTCTCATATTTGCTCCCTTCTCTCCTCTGATACTGCCAACACCTCACTCTATACCTAGACCTTTACGGTATCCTAACAGTGAATTTGTGTGCCTCAAGTCTCTCCTTGCTCTAATTCATTCTTCATTCAAGCAAAAAAGTCATTTTCCTAAAGCTTCAATATATAGAAATGCTGATGACTTATGAGGATTTATTTTGTATGCTACAACTTTACGAAAATTATTATTTCAACTAGTTTTTTTTAGTTGTCTCTCTAGGATTCTTAGATACTTAGATACTTAGATATCTTAGGATACTTAGAGAAAGTATACAATCATCATCTCCAAAGAATAATAGTTTATTCTATTCATAGTTCCTCAATGCCTAACTTTAATTCCTTCAATTTATTTTTCTTTTCTTATTGCTAAAGCAAACATTTCATTACAATTATAGTACTATCTATCTAGTAACTATCTAGTAATCATAATGGACTTCCTTGCTTCACCCATGATGTTACTAGGATGGCTTCTAAGTTATCTCCATTATAGATGATATTTGCTCACGGTTTTAGGTAGATATTAATCAATTTAAGGAATGGCCTATTTATTATTTTGCTTTATAGTGTTTTAAAAGGAATGAATGTTATATTTTTTGAAGACTTTCTACATCTATCAAGATAATTATGGGATTTCTATTACTTTGGTAATTAATATGGTCAATTATGCTGCTACTTTTCCTAATATTAAACCAGTCCTGCATTCCTGTTGTACGTCCCTGGTCATAGTGAATGATCCTTGTGAAATATTGCTGTAATCTCTTTGCTAGTATCTTAATTAAAATTCTTGCGTTTACATTTATTAAAGAAACTGACCTGTAATTTTCTTTCTCTGTTTTTGCTCTTCCTGGATTTAATAACAGTACTATATTTGTGTCTAAAGAATTTGGTAGAATTCCTTCTCTGCTTATTTTGCCAGATAATTTAGATAGTATTGGAACTATTCATTCTTTAAATGTTTCATAGAATTCAATTTTGAATCCATCTGGCACTGGAGGTTTTTCTTGGGGGAGTTCATTGATGGTGTGTTCAATTTCTTTTCATGAAATGGGATTATTTAAGCTTTCTATTTCCTACTTTGTTAATATGAGCAATTAATTTATGCCAAATTACATTCATCCATTTTGTTTAGATTGTCAGATTTTTTGGTATATATTTGAGCAAAGTAGTTCATAATGATTGCTTTAATTTCCTATTCATTGATAGTGAGTTTATCTTTTTCATTTTTGATACTGATCATTTGTTTTTTGTCTGACCTTTTAAAAATCAAATTAACCTAAGATCTGTCTATTTTATTTGTTTTTTTTTCATAAAACCAACCCCTAGTATTATTCATTAGTTCAATGGTTTTCTTACTTTCTAGTATTTAAAAAATTTTTATTTAGAATATTTTCCATGGTTACATGATTCATTATTTTTCTTACCCCTCTCCCATCCCCCCCTCCCTGAGCTAACAAACAATTCCTTTAGGTTATACATGTATCATTTTTCAAACCCCATTTCCATGTTATTCATATTTGCAATAGAGTGATCTTTTAACACCAAAATCCCAATCATATCTCCATTGAACCATGTGATCAAGCATATGTTTTTCTTCTGCATGTTTACTCTCACAATTCTTTCTCTGGATGTGGACAGCATTCTTTCTCATAACTTCCTTGGTGTTGTCCTGGATCATTGCATTGCTACTAGTAGAAAAGCCTATTACATTTAATTATGCTACAGTGTTTCATTTTCTGTGTAGGATGTTCTGGTTCTGCTCATTTCACTTATAATCAATACCTGGAGGTTATTCCAGTTCAAATTTAGAGATATAAATTTTCCCATAAGTACTGCTTTGTACATTTCCAATAAATTTTGATATTTTGTCTCCTCATTGTCATTCTGCTTAATGAAATTACTGATTGTTTCTATAACCTGTTCTTTGACCCACCTCCTTTTTAGAATCAATGATTTTATTTCTAATTAATTTCTGATTTGTCTTTCTTAGAAGCATTATTAATTATAATTATATTGCATTATGATCTGAAGAGTAAATATTTATTATTTCTGCTTTTCTGAATTTAGTTGTGAAGTTTTATGCACTAATATATAGTCAATTTTTTGTCTAAGCCTCATATACTACTGAAAAGAAGGCATATTCATTACTCTTCCAATTTAGTTTTCTTTAGAGATTTATTAATTCTACCTTTTCCAAAATTTCATTCACCTCATCACTTCTTTCTTATTTATGTTTTGATTTGATTCATCTGGATATGAAAGAGGGATGTTGAGGTCCCCCACTGATATTGTTTTACTGTCTATTTCCTTCCAAAACTTTTTAAATTTTTCTTTAAAATGTGGAGACTATGTAATTTGGTGCATGTATATTTAGTTTTGATATTACTTTATTGTTCATAGTATCTTTTAGCAAAATGTAATTTCCTTCCTTATCTCTTTTAATTAGATCAATTTTTGCTTTAGCTTTGTCTGTGACCAGGATTGCTACTCCTCCTTTTTTACTTTAGCAGAAGTGAAAAAGATTCTACTTCATCCCTTTATCTTTTCTCTGAATGAAAATGAAATTTCCCTGCTTCAGATGTGTTTCTTGTAAATAACATATCATAGGATTCTCGTTTTTTATAACTTTGCTATCTACTTCTGTTTTATGGGTGAGTTCATCCCATTCACATTCACAGTTATTATTACTAAGTGTGTATCCCCCTTCATCTTATTTTCCCCTTTTGATTCTGCTTTTTTATTTGCTTCTTGCATTGTTTTATTTCTTTTCCTCATTTTTCCTCTGCTTTTCTTAATTGATTTTTAAAACATTTATTAATATTCGTTTTTAACATGGTTACATGATTCATGCTCCTACTTTCCCCTTCAGCCCCTGCATCCCCCCACCCAAACTGACGCCCATTTCCACTGGTTTTATCATGTGTCATTAATCAAGACCTATTTCCAAATTGTTGATAGTTGCATTGGTGTGGTAGTTTCGAGTCTACATCCCCAATCATGACCACCCCAACCCATGCGTTCAAGCAATTGTTTTTCTTATATGTTTCCTCTTCTGCAATCCTTCCTCTGAATCTTTACCATAAATCCCTCAGAATTGCCCTGTGTCATTGCATTGTGCTGGTACAGAAGTCCATCACATTCGATTTTACCATAGTATATCAGTCTCTGTGTACAATGTTCTTCTGGCTCTGCTCCTTTCCTCTGCATCAATTCCTGGAGGTCTTTCCAGTTCACCTGGAACTCCACCAGTTTATTATTCCTTTGAGCACAATAGTATTCCATCACCAACATATACCACAATTTGTTTAGCCATTCCCCAATTAAAGGGCATACCCTCCTTTTCCAGGTTTTTGCCACCACAAAAACTGCAGCTATAAATATTTTTGTACAATTCTGTTTATTAATGATCTCTTTGGGGTACAAACCCAACAATGGTATGGCTGGATCAAAGGGCAGGCATTTTTTATAGCCCTTTGAGCATGATTCCAAATTGCCAGCCAGAATGGTTGGATCAGTTCACAACTCCACCAGCAATGCATTAATGTCCCAATTTTGCCACATCCCATCCAGCATTCATTACTCTCCCCTTCTTTCATTTTAGCCAATCTGCTAGGTGTGAGGTGGTACCTCAGAGTTGTTTTGATTTGCATTTCTCTAATTATTAGAGATTTGGAACACTTTCTCATGTGCTTATTGATACTTTTGATTTCTTTACCTGAAAATTGCCTATTCATGTCTCTTGCCCATTTATCAATTGTGGAATAGCTTGATTTTTTATACAATTGATTTAACTCCTTGTATATTTGAGTAATTAGACCCCTGTCAGAGTTTTTTGTTATAAAGATTTTTTCCCAATTTGTTGTTTCCCTTATGATTTTGACTACATTGTTTCTGTTCGTACAAAAGTTTTTAGTTTAATAAAATCAAAACCATTTAATTTACATTTTGTAATTTTCTATAACTCTTGCTTGGTTTTAAAATCTTTCTTTCCCAGAGATCTGACAAGTATACTATTCTGTGTTCCCTTAACTTATTTATAGTTCCCATCTTCGTATTCAAGTCATTCACCCATTCTGAATTTATCTTGGTGTAGGGTGTGAGATGTTGATCTAGACCTAATCTCTCCCATATTGTTTTCCAAATTTCCCAGCAGTTTTTGTCAAATAATGGATTCATGTCCCAAAAGTTGGGCTCTTTGGGTTTATCATACACTGTCTTGCTGATGTCATTAACCCCAAGTCTATTCCACTGATCCTCCTCTCTGTCTCTTAGCCAGTACCATATTGTTTTGATGACTGCTGCTTTATAGTATAGTTTAATATCTGGTACTGCTAGGCCCCCTTCTTTCACATTTTTTTTCATTATTTCCCTTAATATTCTTGATCTTTTGTTATTCCAAATGAAATTTGTTATAGTTTTTTCTAATTCAGTAAAGAAGTTTTTTGGTAGTTTGATAGGTATGGTGCTAAATAGGTGAATTAATTTGGGTAGAATGGTCATTTTTATTATGTTAGCTCGTCCTACCCATGAGCAATCAATAGCTTTACAGTTGTTTAGATGCAGTTTTATTTGTTTGGAAAGTGTTTTGTAGTTGTTTTCATATAATTGCTGTGTTTGTTTTGGTAGATAGATTCCTAAGTATTCTATATTGTCAAGGGTGATTTTAAATGGTGTTTCTCTTTCTACTTCTTGCTGCTCTTGTGTGTTGGAAATGTATAGAAATGCTGATAATTTATGTGCATTTATTTTGTATCCTGCAACTTTGCTAAAGTTGTTGATTATTTCTACAAGCTTCTTAGTTGATTCTCTAGGATTTATTTACCTTTTCATGTTTCTCTTGATTTTTGTGGCTGGATATCAAACTTTCCATTTAGTCCTGGTCTTTTCTGTGCAAATACTTGGAAATCTTCAATTTTGTTGAATGCCCATACTTTCCTCTGGAAGTATATAGTCAATTTTGATGGGTAGTTGATCCGTGGTTGAAGGCCCAGCTCGCTTGCCTTTCTGAATATCATATTCCAGGCCTTGCGGTCTTTTAACGTGGAGGCTGCCAGATCCTGTCTGATTCTGATTGGTGCACCTTGATATTTGAATTGTCTCTTTCTGGCTTCTTGTAAGATTTTTTTCTTTTACTTGGAAGCTCTTGAATTTGGTTATTATATTCTTGGGCATTTTCTTTTCTGGGTCTGGTGCAGAGGGTGATCTATGGATCCTTTCAATGTCTATATTGCCCTCTTGTTGTAGAACTTCAGGGCAATTTTGCTGAATAATTTCTTTTAGTATGGAGTCCAAATTTCTATTAATTTCTGCTTTTTCAGGGAGACCAATGATTTTCAACTTGTCTCTTCTAAACTGGTTTTCTTGGTCTGTCAGTTTCTCATTGAGATATTTCATGTTTCCTTCTATTTTTTTAGTCTTTTGACTTTGTTTTATTTGTTCTTGCTGTCTTGATAGATCATTAGCTTCTAATTGCTCAATTCTAGCCTTTAGGGAGGACTGGTTTTCCTTTTCATTATGGTCATTTCTGGTCTTCAGTTGACTTGCCTCACTTTATAATTATGAAATTCTGCCTTTTAAAATGTTATTTTTGTCTGATTTCTTTTTGAGCTATTTCCCATTTTTCTAGTGAAATCTTTTCCAATTTTCTTGTCATCTCAGATTTGAACTCTTCAAGAGCTTGTGACCAGTTTTCATTATTTTGGGAGGGTCCGGATGTGATTGCTTGTTTTTTCTCTTCTTCTGTTTGCTCAGTTATCTGGATTTTCTCTGTGTAAAAGTTGTTGAGTGTTAAAGATTTCTTCTTCTTCTTGTTAATTTTTCTCTTTTGACATTCTTGATTCTGGGTTGCCATTGTTAGCCCTGTCCATTCTCAGCTTTATCCTTGCGCCCAGGGTCTGTCTATGCTCAGGGTCTATCTGCACTCTTTCGGCTCCTGAGGTCTCAGGTCTGGTTGTTTTCAAGGTCTAGCCCCCTGTTGTACCCCCTTGCTTGATCCTCTGCCGGAGGTTCCTTTACAGGTCTCAGGGCAATGCTTCCACAGTCTTATACCTGTCTGCACTGGTTCCCCACTCAGGGTTTCAGAGCCTTTGCTCACGCCTGTGTCTGCCTTCACCCAAGCCTGAGCTCCGTTTCCACGCTTAAAGTCCGTGTGAGTTCTTTAGCCTTTTGGGGTCCTAAGTCTTGCTGCTCTCATGAACAGGCACTGGAGCTGCCAATGACTCAATGGGTGCCCCAAACTTGCTCTATTTCTTTTGAGCTGGCTTTGGCATTGTAGGTGGTGTGTGTGTGTGTGTGTGTGTGTGTGTGTGTGTGTGTGTGTGTGTGTGTGTGGAGGGGGTGTGGTTGCTCAGCCCGCGATGTAGTGAGAGCTGTTTCACCCCTTTATAGCATGGAAATGCCCAGATTCCACGTACCTTCCAAGCTGAGCCCTGTTGTGGGGTCCCTCCATTCGTCTGGATTTGTTTTTATGTCCCCTTGAGGAGTCCTGTATGTTTTGGTTAAGAGAGTTTAAGCACTGCTTTTTACTCTGCCGCCATCTTAACCCGGAACTCTCTTAATTGATTTTTGAAAACCTTTTGGAGTTTTTTCAGAGCCTGAGACTAATTCAGTAACTACAAGTTAGTCTAAGATTATTTATCTATTTTTTATTTATTATATTTCTTATTGTTCCTCCTTCTAAACAAACAAACAACAACAAAACCCCCAAAAAAACAAAAAAAAATCATACTATCCCAGAATCCTTTGTTTTTTTATTGTACCGAATTAAACCTGATGTATCCACTTTTTTTGGTATTACTATTTCTTTTGAAGTGGTCTTTCAAAGCAATGATTTTATAGAAACTGGGTATTTTATGAGGTTACTAATAAAATAAAATGTTAGAATAGAGCATAGTAGATATGATACTAAAATTGGATTAAAAAAGAACTGGATTCAGATCCCAACATTAGACACTTATTAACTGTGAGAAACTAGTAAAATTCTTTCAACTCTTTGAATTTTGGTCCCCTCATATGTAAAATTATTGGATATGACTTAGTCTGTAAGGTCCTTTTTAGTTGTAAATCTGTGTGATGGTTTTGAAATAAAAAATATGATGACCTCACTTTTTCTTGACAGCTATCTAGCCCTAATCACTGGATCTTATTAGATCTCTGTCAATAGAGTACTCTTATTGCGTACTTTCCCACTTAACCTGTTCTTTCTTCTAATTTCATTATTTTAGTCTAAGGTATCATAATTAACTAGTTATCTCTATCCGTAACTTTGGATTATCTTTGAACTATACCATCCTCAATCATAACTCAAATTATCAATCACTGTTGATTTAAAAAAAAACCCAAAAGGCATAATTTTTTCACATCTGTCCTCTCACATGCCTTCCATAATGGACATTTTCTTTTTTGTTATTTTTGCTGAAATGATGGGTATGAGATGAAATCTCAGAATTATCTTAATTTGTTTGTATGTCTATTTATTATTAATAATTTGGAACATTTTTCTCTTATGACTATTGATTGCTTAAATGATAGAGAACTTGAGAATTGCTTATTCTCTTTAGTCATTTATCTTTTCAGAAATCACTCATTCTTAAATCTGAATTTTTTATAATACCTTAGATTTTATACCTTGAATAAAGAAACTTTTTATGAGGATTTTCCTTCGTTAATTGGTTTACTTATAATTTTAGTTAAAATTATTTTTCCTATGGACAATTTTCATTTTTAAGAAATCAAACATCTATTTTATCTTCTGCAATTCTCTCTATCCCTTATTTGTTTATGAATTCTTCTCCTGTTCAAAGTCCATTACAAATCCTATGATTTTAAAAATCATCTCTTATATATAATGTATCCAGTTGTCATTTACTGTGAGTTGTTTGTTTAAATCTAATTTCTGCCAGATTGACTTTCTTGAAATTCTTGTTATATATTAATGTTTAGATTCATAAAACAAATTACTTTTCTTTTATACCTTTCTATTAAATCTATTCCAGGGACTGACATCTCCATTTTTTAAAAATTTTAAACCCTTAACTTCTGTGTATTGACTTATAGGTGGAAGATTGGTAAGGGTAGGCAATGGGGGTCAAGTGACTTGCCCAGGGTCACACAACTGGGAAGTGTCTGAGGCCGGATTTGAACCTAGGACCTCCTGTCTCTCAATCCACTGAGCTACCCAGCTGCCCCCCTGACATCTCCATTTTAACCAGTAGCAAAAACCCCTCTGAAAATAACCATTTGTGGTATTATTGAAAATATAATATAGGTAAGATTTTTCATGACAGTTCTCCCTCCACTATTTCTCTTTAAACATACCTTTAATTCTTCTAAATGAATTTTTTCTTACTCTATAATATGTTCTTTTGTTAGTTTGGGTTGGTATGAATCAGTAAACTGAGTTCACTAAAAATAGGGCTCTTTATAGACCATCACACCATCTGAAAAATTATTTCCTCCCTATCTCTGCTTTTTTACTCACTCTTTGTCTTTTAATATTGCTATAGCTAAATTTATAGTATTAAATCAAATGGTGACACTTTCTTTAATCCTGATTTTATTGGAAAACTCCCTTCCACTTATTCATTATGAAAATATTGGCTCTTGGTTTCATAGAAATAGTATTAATCATGTTAAAGAGTAATTCATTAATCCTATTTTAGTCTTGTTAATATTATTGCATTCTGCAGAAAAAAAACATTATCACCAGTTTCCACAGAAGTTAAGCCTATATATATATATATATATGCATATATATATATATATATATCAGTCTCTAAGGTGAGGTGACTACAAGGACTAGAAAGTATCTCATCCAGAAAATATTTGATCATAAAAAGTGACAGTAAATGCAAACTATGGCACAGAATGTAATTGGGGATAATAGTGGATAACTACCAAAACAGTGAAAAAATGTGGAATGGAAAATATCTGTAGAAAGTTTGATATGAGATCCAACTAAGCTAATATTATCCATAGATTAAACTGATTTCAATCATTCATTCAGCATGCTTTTATTAACAATAGACCACATATCAGAAACTCTGCTTAGTACTAGAAAAACAAAGAACAATAAAATCAAAATCACAAAAGGAGAACATATATACACATCCCCCAAATCTGGAATCAATCTTCTACAGCTCGTAGGAGTTTTCTAGCTTAATCATTGATGACATTCTAGCTTAAACATTGATGATAGCAAAACTATCACACCTGATTCAAACATGTGGGTTTCTAGTATGTTATATGAGGAAAGAGAAAAAAAAATTAATTAAATGATTTAGGGAAGGGCAATTTGACCAGACCAAATATACATAGAAGAAATTAGTATGGAGATGAGGCAATTTTCAAAGCATTAAAGCATCATAATTTTGACTTATCTACAAAAGAGGAAGATTTTAAAAGCTATTAACGAAATGATTAATAGCCTTGCCAGGAAAAGGTATTATTGAAAGTATTAGTTACCACTAGACCATATGTCTAGTTTCTCATTTCTGTAAAAACTTTATGAGAATTATATATTGTAAACACATTGAGGATATCATTTATGGAAAATATGAGAAGATAAAAGAAAGGGTTTTTATAAAACATTTTGATGGTAGAAAATCTAGTCACACGGTTGAATGAAAGATATAGAATGACATCCTTCAATATTTATTTCTTTAAAAATCAACAAAAACCAACTTGATTTACTTTAGCAAAGTATAGCCTTACATACTTTCATCCAACAAAATACTGCCTGTACATGTAAGATTTTGCAGGATTCCTTGATAGTTGCAATCACTGAAATTTTTGCTCAAAGACCATCTGACTATTGATCAACAAATGTGCTCTCCATTTTCATGGAAGATAACCTAAACAGAATCCAAATACTAGAGAGATTTCTCAAACATAGGAGAGTCCTTCAGATATTTCTTTTGCATATGACATTTTAATGGTAATATCAATTGCCAGAATAAATACTAAAAGAATTGTAACATTGAGATCCAATGACAATTCAGATTAAATAAGCCTTTTATGAATCATGAGTCAGCTTCTCTCAGTTAATAGCAACATTAACAGCAATAGTTACTTTTCTAAATTCTTTTCAATTTTTGCATTATAGTATAATTGTGTATAGTATAATATACAGAGCTAGATGGCTATTATTATTAATTGTGTATAAAATATCTGGTATATAGTCTACACTTATTTCATTTCTCCCTTTTCACCAATGTAACATTATGTTCAGACCCAGTGAGAAGTAAAGAACTAAAGGAACATTATATGATCCCTTCTATGGCTTCTGCATCCCCAACTCTTTTGGAAATGAATCTTCCTTCCTTAAATTTCTCATTTTGACCTCTCTCATGTACTTCATTATTTTCCAACTTGTTTTTAGAAATTTTTGAATTTTGTTTCCTTCAGCTGTTGAACTATAAGCTCCTTGAAGACAGGGATCATATCACTTTAATTTTGTATTATAGTATCTGACTCAGAGGTGGAAGAGACCCTTAAAATAATATAATTCATTAGTTCTTAAAGTTTTTGGCCTCAGGACCCCTTTATACTCTTAAAAGCCATTGAAGACTCCTAAGAGTTTTTGAATATGGATTATGTCTATTGATATTTACCATGTTAGAAATTAGAGCATTTAAAAATGTTTATTAATTCCTTTAAAAATAACAATAGTGATCTAATTAAATGTTAGCATGAATAGACTATCTTTATGAATATTATTATTTCAAAAAAGCAGTAAGAATAGCATTATTTTACATATTTTTGCAATTTTCTGGCTTAGTAAAAGACAGCTGGATTTTCATATTTACTTGTGTATAAAATCCATTGTGATATGTTGTTTTGGTTGAAATATATGAGAAAATTTTTAATACAGATATGTACCTGGAAAAAGGAGGAGCACCTTAATTGACACGTCTTAGTATTGTACGTAGACTAGACTATTGCTAGCCCTTACCTGACTTGTTACTCTGTATTTGGTACCTGATTAACTTGGCTATGAACCAAGAAGTTTCTATGTACCTAATATACTTGTATGCCTGTGAGTAATAAAATTTCTGGCACATGATCTTTTGAGCACTTAATGTTCCTTTTTACTGCCTCACTCATCATCTCCAAACATAATATTATGAAAATAGGTTTGACCTCTTGGACCATCTGGCATGATCTTGTAGATTCCCCAGTGTCTACAGATGACACTTTAGGGAGGCTAACCAAGTTCAAACCTTTGATTTTTATAAATGAGATGCTGTTCAGTCATTTTAAGTCATTCTTTGTGACCCCATTTTGGATTTTCTTGGCAAAGATACTAGAGTGGTTTATTCCTTTCTTCCTTCTTTCCCCCCGCCCCCCAGTTCATTTTGCAAATGAGAAAACCAAGGTAACAGGGTTAAATGACATGTTCAAATGAGATAACAGAGGGCAATGAGGTTATGTGGCTTGACTAATATTTCATGTATGGAAGACCTGGGATTCAAACCCAGGTCCTTTGAAACCAAATCTAGTATTCTTTATACTTTTCTTGCTAAGCTTCTTGATGTTTATGACAGTGCTTAGTCAGGAGTCAGTGTGGTACAGTGCAAAGTGCACTATATCTAGCATCATCGAACAAGAGTTTCAATGTTCATTCTCTTAACTGTTTCTTGTAGGACCTTAGACAAGAAGAAAACACTACGGGATTCAATTTCCTCATATAGAAAATAAAGGGCTTGGATTAGGTAACTTTCAATGTTCCTTTTAGCTCTAAAAATATGATCTAAAGTTTTAGTATGCACAGTGATCATATTCTGGTACATCCTCCCAGCAGGTAGGGTAAGCCAGGTTAAGGGTAACTTGACAGGTCTCAAACCCATTGGTGACTAAGTGGGCTGTCTAAGCCAAGCATGTGAAGACTTCCTGAGGCAGAAGGAGTGGATGAGAACAATTGTTCAATGGCCATGAAATCAACTGAATAAAGTACTGTGGAGTGCATAGATCTTAGACATTGAAGAATCCAAGGTCATTCACTTCATTCCAAACCATCACCAGTTGTCTTGAGTCTTGTCTTACCACTGGACTTTGATGACTCTGGAAGAGAGTGAAACCAAGGACTTCATGCACCTCTGCCTTACTTAAATCAAATTTGCACACAAGTCAAAAGTCAAAACACCTGTTATGTCATTTTAAACCTTCCTCAAGTACAAAGGACAACAACTATATGATTTAATAATCCTTTTTGGAGCCTAGTCCTTTTTGAATTATTAGATTATCTTTTCTAGTGTATCTCCCTCCAATCATGTTGCAAAAACTACCATTTTTCACAAAGGAGTATCTATGTAGATCAGTGCAAATCATCCCCAACAACTCCTAGAACAATGACTCAAAGTGTCCTGTGGATGGTGCTTCAGTCACTCTTCACATGACTGATATTGTACATATTTCCTTACACCTGTCCAGATACCACTTCAAAGTATTTTCCAGTAGATTGCTTCCTTTATATCTGAAGACTGAAAGCAAATGTGGTAGGTTACCGACAAGTACCAACATTCTGGTCTTAAGTGAAAATTCTTGCTCCAGATGGCCTATGGTCAAAGTAGGACATCTAATGAAAAGTCTTGTTTCCAGTTCCTAGGCTCTTCTTGAATTGGGTGCTATTCTTGCTAACACTTTTCAATTTGTAACAGACCACTTTTTTCTATAAGTGGAGGCTCTCTAGCTCTGAAACTAAATCTTGTCCTAGCCCTGTGGCAGTTATATAATTACCAGCTAAAAAATGCTTTCCATGCTGTGATTGAATAGTTTTTCAAGACCAGAGGTTTAGGAAAGGTAAAAAAAAATACATTTTCAGAGTGATCAGAGATATCTCCACCCTCAAGACATATTCCAAGGTAAGAATGTTCCATGAAGCACCACTCTTTTAACCCATACTTATGAGTCTCTGGATTTGCCCTGTCCAATTAAAACTAAGAAATAAAAATACCCATGAACACTTCCTTATGGGAATATGGCTTTATGTTATATCACTGATCTTGGCATTTTCACTTTAATTGCCATGGCAACCTTACCCAGGGGGTAACCTTGTCTCAAGGATCTATAATAGAATTAGGAGCTTTGCTTTGTGTCTAAAAGATGAAATTAGGCTACCTAATCTCCCATGATCAAGAACAAATTTAGTTTTCCATTCTTCTACTTGAAGACTAGATTTTTTTCCCTTGACAAATCTGGCTTTATGGTGAAACCTAACCCTTCTCTCTCCGTCATTTCATGTGTTTTTTATTATTGTTTTTTTGGGGAAAAGAATCTAGTGCTCTGTCTCCTTGATCCATGAACATCTTGGTTACATTATTAGGCCTGTTAGTCTGTAATAGGTGATAGGAGAAGCAATAATTTTTTGTCACTCTCAAAAGTTGTATTCATTTTGTATGCCTTTAGGTGATATTTTAAAAAAAAATTTGGTTGTGGATCACTTCTGTCTAGAAATCTATTTATTAGGAAATATTGTATACATGTCACTGGATTTAAATACCAGAAGAAACGATGCTTACATGCAAAGAAACCAGTGAACTGGTAGTTATATTCTCCACACTTCCATTTCCTGTTTATTTATTTATTTATTCATTTTTATAGATTAATGCTTAACTCTTTTTTTCTACCTTTCACATTCCATGGGCTTTATGGGTGCTATCTCCACTTTTGCTCTTTTAAACCTTTTGTCAGAAAAATACTCTAGTTCTGACACTTATTATATATGTGACCTTGGAAAAATAACTTATTTCCATTCCATTCCATTCAATTGTCCTATGTTAAGTACCTATGGTGGGTACTAGGGAAGTCAGGACAAATCAAGCAACTCTTAACCTGAAGGACATTCTCCTTGGAGAATATAACACGTCTAGATAAGTACTTACCTAAATTCTCTGGACCTGAATTTCCTCATCTGTAAAATTAAATGAAGTTGGCAGAGGAGGAGGAGATGACTTCTAAGGCGAGTCAATGATCCTTATATCACAAATATTGTGGTACTGGTGTTCTATATGTATGTGTGTGTGTTTGTTTGTGTGTGTGTGTGTGTGTGTGTGTGTGTGTGTGAGAGAGAGAGAGAGAGAGAGAGAGAGAGAGAGAGAGAGAGA